>NC_041220.1:107661424-107681431 GCF_002837175.3 Physeter macrocephalus
GTACGGCAAAAAAAAAAAAAAAAAAAAAAAAAAAAAAATATATATATATATATATATATATAAACTTTGTTTATGAATTATTATTTTTCTGGATATCAAATCTGTATTGGCAGCTTTTTCCTTCAGCATTTTAAAGATATGATTCTATTGTCTTGTGGTTTTTATTGTTTCTGATTAAAAGACGACTGTCAGTACTATTTTTTGCTCCTTTTCAGCTGACATGTTTTGTCTTGCTGCTTTTAAGAATTTTATATTTTGCTATAAAATTTAAATCAGGAATTAAATCAGAAATTTAATTACGGTTTGCATAGGTCTGGCCATTACCTCCTGTGGCTCTTGCTTCTTGTGTCTGTGCTTGAGTGGCATTGTTATTTTTGTGGGATTCTTATTTTGTCTTCTAATATCACTTCTGACATTTTCTTTCTCCTCACATTATCAAACTCAAATTGCACAGATATTAGGCCTTATCACTATGCCTCGTATGGCTCTGACAATATTTCCGTATTTTAAAAAACTCTTTTATTTCTCTTTGTTTTTAGTCCGAATATTTTCTTCTACCCTATTTCTTTTGTAATCACTTCAGGTCTCTCTATCTGCTATGAAGTATAACTTCCAAGTTCTTAATATTCATTGTTGCACTTTTCAGTTCTAGAATCACCATTTGGTTCTCTTTTATGGCTTTCACCTCTGCTGAAATTCTCAAAACTTGCTTTTTAATTATTTAAACCTATCAGTCACGTTTACTTAGAAGACATGTTTGATAACTCCATTATTTGGTAACCTTCTATTTTTATTGTCAATTGTTTCCTCTTAGACATCTTTTGATTTCTCATTTACCTGGTTGTTGTTTTCTTAATGACATGCTGGGCATTATTTAGGAAACATTATTTAGAGAAATAATTTGAAGCTTTGGATGATGTTATGTTTCCTTAGAAAGGTTTTCTTTTCGCTTTTTGTAGGCGTCTAAGCTGGAGCGCCAGGAATTGCTTTTGATCTCAATCCTCACAGAGACTGAGATGATGAGATGTCCTGTGAGGAGAGTTCTCATCCATTTCATACTCATTGCTGGAACAAAGGCCTTTGGCATCCTTACGGGAAGCGCAGAGTTTACCAAGCCTCTTCCTTTTTGGTAGACTCTGATTTTTAGTATGTGTCCTGTCCCTAAAGCCTGTGAGGTCTTCCAAACCCTGTTTGACTTCTTAGCCTCCTGAAAGCTGTTTTCAGATTTGGCAGATACCTCTTGAGGAAGAGTGATCTCAGTGCTGGACCCATCTCTTTGGGCTTTTCTTTTTCATCGATATTCAACCTGCAGCTCCTCACTCCTTTGACAGCTCTATGAGTCCTTCAAAAAGATTTTAAAGTATATATTTTATACAGTTATCATAGTTCTTATTAGCAGGAAGGTTGACCAGAAACACTCTAGTCGACCAGAAGCAGAACTCCTCTCCGCAGTGTTTATCTATGCATAGTGCCTTCTATTTTAATAATAATCTCTCCCTGGTACCCGTGTCACCTTAGGTCTACCACCCAACACGCCTCACTTTCACAACCATACTTCCCCCCAAAACAGTCTTCTCTTGGTGTCCTCACTTTCTCATGATAACTTGGTCTTTAACTCACTACATTGGCTTCATCATTTCAGTGAAATAGCTCTGAGTAAAGTCACCATAATCATTTGGTTCTTAAAACTAGCATATGATTGTAAGTCTTTTCTTTCTTGGAAATAAGAAAATGAGCTCATGCATAAACTCATGATCCAACTGAAGAGTAGAGCCTGTCCTGTAGTTTTGAAGCTCCCTGGGCTTCTCCCTGACTCCATCCCCTTTCCTACACTTTCTCATTCCTAACCATACAGTGTTTAATTGTTATTGCTTTATGAAATTTATAAAAATGGTACGACGTTTTATGTATTCTTCTGTACTTTGCAGTTTTTGCTCAAGATTGAGTTTCTAAGATTCACCCACGCTGTGTATAGCTGTACTCTCTTCATTTTCACCGATGTATAATGTTCCATCATGTGACTGCACCGTGAATTTTATCCTTCCTACTGACAGTGGACATTTGTACTCTTTCTAGTTTTTGACTATTATGAACAATGCTGCTATGAACAATTTTGTATATATTTCCTGGTGCACATACGCAAGAGTTTCTCTGGAACATATACCATTAGGACAATGGCTGGGTCATAGAATAGGTGTATGTTCAACTTTGTTAGATAATGGCAAATTGTTTTACAAAGTAGTTGTACCAATTTACACTCTGATTAGCCATGTATAGACACTTCCATTGGTCTGCATCGGCATTGTTGTAAAGAAATATGATGAAGTCACCAAATGCAAGCCACATTTGTAATTTAAACATTTCTACTAATGACATTATAAAGGTAAAAGGATTAGGTGAACTCAATAATATACTTTATTTACCCTAACATAACTAAAATATTTTAATTTCAATGTCAGAATTATTGAGATATTTTACATCCTTTTATTCATACGAAATCTTTGAAATTGGGTATGTATTTTACAGTAACAACATGTCTCAATTTGGACTAGCTACATTTAAAGTGCTCAAAAGCCACATGTGGCTACCCTGTAGGACCACACACCTTTCCTTCCTTGCCAATATTTAGTGTTATGGACTTTTTCATATTTGCCAATCGAATGAGCATAAAATGGTATCTTATTGTTGTTTTAAATTGCATTTCCTCACTAACAGGTTGAGGTTTCTTTATATATTTCGCTCCCACTTTTGTGAAGTGCCTGTTCATAGATTTGTTAATTTTTCTTCTAGAAGTCTGCCTTTTTGGATTGATTTGTTCTTTACATATTCTAGATAACTCTTCTTTGTCAGTTATATGTGTTGCAAATATTGTCTCCTATTTTTTGATTTCCCTTTTTAAGTCCTTTATGATGTTCATTGGCTGTTCCTTCTCCGTCTTCTTTGCAAGTTCAGCCTCCTCCCCCTTGCAGTAAATCTTGGAATTCCTCAATACTGAGCCCTTGTACCTCTTCCTTAGCTCTCTGTACTGTCTCTCCAGGTGATCTTGCCAACCCCTACATGTTCAGTCACTCTGTACCAGTCTGAGTGCAGTCAGGAGACCAAAGCAATGTCAAAAAGGGAAAATGTAGTACAAAGGACTGTCGTCTAGTCAAACGGTTAACTTCGAAAAGCAGTCAGGACTCTAGGAGATCCAGAGTAGCAATTTTAGGAAAACAGCCGCTCCTGCTAGGGCTGAGGGTGAGTTAACAAGGAAAGAACTCAGAAACCTAGAAGAGGGCTTCCCTCTCCATCTAGGCTGTTTCAGATCTCACTGGGAGGGCCTGGTTGTCAGAGGAACAGGCATCCTACTGGGTGGCACAGAAGCTTGCCGGAGGACGCTGGCTGCAGCTTGTGCAGGAGGGCCGCTGAGTTAAGGGCTACCAGGTCCCCTGCACCGCAGCCTACTGCAGCACGTGGCAAGCAGCACACTGGAAGAAAAAGGGACCTCCCTTCCTCCCACTCTGGACCAGCAGTGTCTCTGTTGTGCCCTCTATTGGCCATGCTGAACATGAAGCCAGCTGGAAATAAATGTCCACAGGGTCCCGTCCAGTGTCACAAAGCAGTGGATTTGGAGCTGAGAGACAGCACATGAATAACTGGTGCCTCTTCCTCTAAAACAATGACTCAGTAATTTATTTCCTTAATTCACATTTCTCCTCTGGGCTCCCAGTCTGTGTGCCTGTATATATATTTCCACTTGGATGTCTCAGAAGATTTAATACCTCAAATTCAAAATGACCTCAATCAAACTCATGTGTTTTTCAGAGTTTCCGAGCTTAGTGCACAGTACCATCATCTACCCAGTTGCAGGAGCTAAAATCTCTGAGGTTTTCCTTGATCCTTCCATCTCCCTCACCCCCGTGAATCCAATTAGGCACCTGGCTGTGTTGATTTTACCTCCCAAATATCTCCCAAATCTGCCCTTTCTTTCCAGCCACACCACTACCATCTCCATTCAACATCGCCCCTCATGGGAACCCTGTGCTGCCTCCTGACTGGTCTCTGTGCTCCCTCTTGCCCTTTCAGTACATCCTCCATCCAACCACCAGAATCACAGTTTTAAATCATGAATATGACCAAGCTGGTCCTGCTTAGCGGTCCTTAGTGGCTTCATTGCTCTCAGGACAAAGATTAGGAATGTAATATGGCCTCCAAGGTTGTATGGTCTGGAACCTGCCCAACTCTCCCATCCTGTCTCATCTCGCGTGAGTTCAGTTCACTGCGTGACTTAAATTGCTCAGTGCAAAGTTGTTAGAGTACCTGGCACATGGGCACTGTCGCATGGAGTTAGCTACTCCCCTCATTTTTCCTGTAATCAATGCTGTTATTTATACTCTTCCACCGTGGGAGCATTCTTTCAGTTTCATGTAAGTTCCATGCCCACTCCTGCCCCAGGGCCTTATCACTTGTTCTCTCTGCCTGAAATGCTCTCCCACCCACCTCCACCCAAGTTGGCTTAGTTATCTCCCACTTGTCTTTCTTCAAGGTGCCTTATAGTATTCCTAGACTGTATCATGACCCCCAGGGAACCCCCCTCAAATTACCATGTGCCCCTTTGTTACATTTATCACGTTTGCAGTTCTTTGCTTATTTGTGTGAATCCTTCATTAATGTCTGTCTCCCCCGTGAGACTGAAGTCTCTATGAGGACAGGGCCTGTGACTCTTGTAGTGTCTAGTGTGGGTCGCACTGCTTTTACAAAGTGTCTGTCATTGTAACTGCTCGTCCTTGACCGTCTGCCAGGAAAGACAAAGAAACATCACTGTGTAACCTATGAAAGGTATCAGCTTCCCTCCTTGTATCTGAAGCAGGCAGTCTAGGGAAAGGGAAAACCAAATTATATTTAAGAAACACCTTGTATGGGCCAAACATTGTTCATACACGATTTCATGTGGTCTTTAGAATAACACTTCAGAGTAAGAGCGGTAACTTTGGCTTCATTTTATACCCAAGGCTATTGGGGTTTGGAGAAGTTGACTAAGTTGTCTTAGGTGATAAAATTGTGGTTCTTGGTCTCACTTCTTTCTGCATAACTGGAGCGCTCTTTCCCGCATGCCAACCTTTCCCAAGATTCAGCTGTTTGCGTCCCACCTGCAGAATTATTTTTTACCACAGCTGTGTATTACCTGTATTGTTATTTACTTAATACTTTTTTCTATCTTGACTGATTTTACTTTAACAGAACTTTTTAAAAAGGCACTTAAATGGATTAAGACTTCTATAACTGAGAAGAAAGATAAAGTCAAGATAAAGTAAGGTAGATACAAAACAATGATATTCAGTGTAGCAAGATATTATTATCCTTTTGTACACCCTTCGTTTGTGACTCACTCAGTGGATATTTTTGGAGTGGATTTGTAACCACTGAACTCCCAGCAGCCCTGGGCGGCAGCTGGGTGGATGCAGGGTTGGGCCCTGGTGGTGGGGTCTGCAGAGTAGGCGTTTGCATGTTAGCTCGAAGGCGGGGGTAGGTCCCTGAAGGGAAGTGAGTCCCACACTTTGTTCCCAACATCAGAGCTTCGGCTTGATGCTCTTTCAATCACACTCCAGCTTCCAGCCCTGCCTAGAGATAGTATATCGGCCTCTGGGCTCATGTGTCTCTGGGACACAGCAGGCGCCCTGCCAGGTACACCCTGGAATCTTCCAGCAGGGAAGCCCCGTCCACAGCACAGTGGTTTTGAGCACAGACCGTGGAGTCAGACTGCCTGGAGTTCCGTGCTGGCTCTGCTACTTACTAGCTGAGCAACCTCAAGTAAGTTTCTTCTCCTCCTTGATTCTCAGTTTCCTCATCTGTAAAATGGGGATTCAGTGGTACTTACTTCATAAACTCTTCTGAGGAGTAAATGAGTTACTATATGTAAAATGCTTACTACATAGTCTGGCACATAATATGTGCTATGTAAGGTTTATTAAATTAGATTAAGTTTTGTGACTGAAGAAGTTCATGCACAGAGGTTAAAGGACAGGTTTTGGGGGTTACACAGGTCTAAATCCTAATTTTTCTACATATTGTCTAACTGTGGAGCAGTGCCTTAACCTTCCCAAGCCTCAGTTTCCTCCTCTGGACAGTGGGATGCAATCTGATACAGTTGCCGTGGGAATGGAGTGAGGTGATGCTTCTTACAGTAGACAGCGCTTAGGAGGGCACTTGGCCCAACACCTGGCAGCATGATATATGTACAAAGAGGGAGGTCAGGTGAGGACTGCTGTTCCTTTCAGCCTGAAGAAGGAAGTTGTTCTGACTCCCTCCTGCCTTCGACCCCTATCGTCAGGAGGGATTCCTCATTTCCATTCTCCTAGGAAACAGCCTGTTCAGACAAGCTTCCTTGCCCGAGTCCTCATCACATCTGTCAGGAAGGCCAAGGCCTATTTGCAAGAAGCCCGACTCTGGCAAGTTGTGTGGAACAAGCGATCAGGGACAGCCGTCCTCTTGTTGGTGGTCGATGCCACTGACATGGATCAAGCCAACTTTTGAGTCTTTTTGCTAAATCTCTTGGCGGCCCCTATGGAGGGCTTGGGAGTGGAGTGGGATATTAGGGAGGATTAGCTATCGGGCCCCCGTCTTTTAGAAAATGTCCATCATCTTAGGTGCTTGAAGGAAAAAAAGAAAATGACTTCTGGATGCCTGGGATTGTGGATTGAGTTGAGTCCCCTAAAATGAGTATGTTGAACCCTAACCCCCAATACCTCAGGATGTGACCTTATTTGGGGACACAGATGTAGTTAAGTTAAAAAGAAGTCATTAGCATGGGCCCAAATCTCATAAAAACAGGAAATTGGAACACAAAGACAGACACACACACAGGGAGAGTGCCATGCACGCATGGAGGCACAGGTGGGGTAATATGACCACAAGCCGAGGCACACCAAAAACTGGGCAATCTACCAGACGCTGGGAGAGAGGCATGGAACAGATTCTCCCTCACTGCCTCAGAAGAAACCATCCCTGCTGATACCTCAGTCTTGGACTTCCAGCCTCCAGAGCTGTGAGAAAATAAATTTCTATTGTTTTAAGCCACCCAGTTTGTGGTACTTTGTTATGGTGGCCCTAGGACACGATTTCACCTTGTTTTACCATTATGTAGTAACTTCAATGTGACATTCTAGAGGAAGCCACAAATCAGGTCTGGGAAGTGTTTCCAGAAAAGGCAATTTCTTTCTTTTTTTTTTTTTAAGATATTTCTTTGGGCTTCCCTGGTGGCGCAGTGGTTGAGAGTCCGCCTGCCGATGCAGGGGATACGGGTTCGTGCCCTGGTCCGGGAAGATCCCACATGCCGCGGAGCGGCTAGGCCTGTGAGCCATGGCCTCTGAGCCTGTGCGTCCGGAGCCTGTGCTTCGCAACGGGAGAGGCCACAACAGTGAGAGGCCCGCGTACTGCAAAAAAAAAAAAAAAAAAAAAAAAAGATATTTCTTTTATGTAGACCATTTTTTAAAAGCCTTTATTGAATTTGTTACAATATTGCTTCTGTTTTATGTTTTGGTGTTTTGGCCTCGAGGCATGTGGGATCTTAGCAGCTCCCAGACCAGGGATCAAACCCACACCCCCTGCATTGGAAGGCAAAGTCTTAACCACTGGACTGCCAGGGAAGTCCCCAGAAAAGGCAATTTCTGAGTCAATCCTGAGGTAGGGACAGGAAGCATTGAGGGGGAGGTGACATGGGAAGGAAGGAAAGAGCTAGAAGCTGGGGCTGGGGAGGCCCTTTAAGGCTAGGGGAGCAGCATGTGCAGAGGTGAATGGGTGGAAGGAACAGGGAGGTGTTCAGAGTTAATGGGGAGTGGGTATGGTGGGGGAGGGGGCATGGGGGAGGGAAGCCATAGAGATGGGACTGGAGACTTAGGCCAGAGCCAGGCATTAAAGGGCCTAGAGTGTCATGCTATGTGTCTTGGTTGGCTTGGGTTGCCACAACAAATACCACAGACTGGGTGGCTTGAACAACAGACATTTATTTCTTACAGTTCTGGACCCTGGGAAGTCCAAGATCAAGGTGCTGATGAGACCTTTCTTCTGGTTTGCAGACAGCTGTCTTCTCTTTGTATCTTCACCTGGTGGAGAGGGAGAGAGTGATAGTCTCTCTCTCTCTAAGGACAGTAATTACTCTCTCTCTCTCTCTCTCTCTCTCTCTCTCTCTCTCTCTCTCAGGACACTAATCCCATCATGGGGCCCCACCCTCATGACCTCATCTAAACTCATTATCTCTCAAAGGCCCCACCTCCAAATACCGTCATCTCATTGGGGGTTAGGGTTTCAGCATAACAATTTTGGGGGGACACAAATATGCACATCTCCATATGCTAAGGAATTTGATTTTTATTCTTAGTTGGCTGAACTGACTCTGTTATCTGTGAGACTCAGTGCAAAATAAAAAGGTGGGGTCCCTCATTCCAAAATTGGAAAAATGCTGTTAAAGGTACTAAGATGTAAAGCTTTTTCCTTTCTTTCATGGTCTCCCTCTTTCTCTTGGTTTGTCATGGTGTTTTTTATCTGCTATTTAATAGCAATCTCACTAAATAATATTTAAAGTTTTGAATTATCAGTGAGCATTTTACCATTTATCTCTGAATTGTGCAGTGCCAGTTTTAAATGCAAATACAAGAGCATTGAACTCTCGTGCAGAATCACAGAAATTACCCAGTTCATACATCGAGGTACATATATGCACAAATATTTCGTTCTGACCAGAACGGTGGAAACACTGCAGAAAATTAACTCTTTTTATTTCCCTCCTTGATACGTGTGCTTTCTACCAATGCTGCCTCCCTTCAGCTGACTGATGAGTGAGGAGAGATGGAAGGGAAGAGGAATTATGGTTGTCTCATCTTTTCCTTTCCCTCTGTGCCATCACTTCAGCCTCAGTGATTCGCTAACACAGGGAAGTAACACAGGAAGGAAAGGATATGACCAAGGTTCCTTGGTCCTTGCAGTCTCTTAGGACACCTATGCTTCTTTTTGCATTTGGAGTAAGTTAGTTCTAGTTGGACAGAATACTTGGTCTCTGCGGGCCGTCAGTGCCCCTGCTTACTCAGGTATAGACAAAACACACTTACCTGGGTCTTGCTGAACCTCCACGCTTCATGGATCCACCAGAATTCTGTGCTCATGGAGCATTACAAATGCCATATGGGAATGAGGGACTTGCACACTGAGTGTAAAGCCTCTGCTCGTGCACACGCCCCACTGTAATGCCTTACAAAGCTACATTTCCAAGGTGAAAGACAGCAACTCCATAGTGTTCAACCAAGTGTAGGGCCCTGAGCTCAGAGCTCTGTATTATTGCATGCCCACAAAGCTGGCCCTCTTAGTAGAAGATGAGGCGACACTAATAGTTTTAACCTGGGGAGTGATGTGACCAGTTTCTGTTTTAGAATGATCACAATACCTGCAGACTGAAGGATGGGTTGGCAGGGGGAGAAATTGGTGGCTAGGAAGACAGTATAAAAAAATCCATAAGAAAGGGAGGAGGGTTGTAAATCCCCATAATTGGATATGTTGGCATATGTGTAGACAGTTACCTGTATCAGTATATATTGATGTACAGGAAAACACAAATACTCCTACAGGTATTTTTTTACAAATCTAGCCCCTTCACCCTGTGGATAATGCCAGTGAGCTCCCACTTACAGGCAATATAGCTTATCAAATTCAGCAAAATCATGGCACAGCAGAATTTTCTGCAGTTCACTTAGGTGGTATAATATGTTTATAAATTCCATTTAAAATGTAATTCATTTTAAGTACACTTTTTTTTTTTTTTTTTTTTTTTGCGTGTTACGCGGGCCTCTCACTGTTGTGGCCGCTCCCGTTGCGGAGCACAGGCTCTGGACGCGCAGGCGCAGCGGCCATGGCTCACGGGCCTAGCCGCTCTGCGGCATGTGGGATCTTCCCGGACCGGGGCATGAACCCGCGTCCACCGCATCGGCAGGCGGACTCTCAACCACTGCGCCACCAGGGAAGCCCATTAAGCACACTTTTTAAACAAAATTGAAAAGTCACTGCATGTCATATTTAATAAGTTCCAACATAGTTTCTTAACCCTCCTCTCCAGAGTATAATTACTCCATCAGTCTTCCTGGAGAATCAAAGGGAGCTTAGTAGAACACACCTTTCACGCATTAACCAGAATTGTGCTTGCTTTGGAGTTGCATTTGAAAGTTATTTGCATTGGCATTTTATTTCTTCCAGAACATAACAAATGTTTCTGATCTTCCTGAGGTATCTTGGTCTTAAAGTGAGGTTATAAATCTTTCAGAGCTTCTGTTTACCAATTCCTTTAATTTCTGTGACGTGACAGGTAGGGAGAGAAACAAAGCTATAATTTATGACTCTTTTTCTTTCTTAGCCAGCAAATAAGACACAAGATCAGGCCCTGGTATGCAGGTTGGCAATTTGGTTTGTGTTTTGGCTTATGCTTCTGAGTTGCCCCTGGGGGAGGTGTACCTACTCCCCATCTTTCTGGAAGTGTTTATCTGTTTGTAAATAATGGGAACACTGTGTTAGATTTTGATGTAGATTTCTGGCTGAGGCCTATAGGGCAGGGGGTCTTAAATATGATATTGCTTTGAGATGAAATAGCTGTTTAAAAAACCACTAGTGGGCTTCCCTGGTGGTGCAGTGGTTAAGAATCTGCCTGCCAATGCAGGACCAGGTTTGAGCCCTGGTCCGGGAAGATCCCACATGCTGCGGAGCAACTAAGCCCGTGTGCCACAACTACTGAAGCCTGTGCGCCTAGAGCCCGTGCTCCGCAACAAGAGAAGCCACCGCAATGAGAAGCCTGCACACCACAACAAAAGAGTAGCCCCTACTCGCTGCAGCTAGAGAAAGCCTGCGCACAGCAACGAAGACCCAATGCAGCCAAAAATAAATAAATAAATTTATAAAAAACAAACAAACCACTAGTACATTATTTGCTGACAACCCCATCATTGGTTTTTGTAGGCACAACTTATGCCCTACAGGCTTAAATTTTTAGTTGCCAACCCAAAGGTTTTACATGGATATCTGGTAGGAATCTCACTCTTTGTGCCCCTCAGTTGAACTCTTGCTTCTCTGTCCCATCCCTAAATCTGATCCTTCCCATCCTCCCTACTTTAATGAATAGCAGTTCCATTCTTCCAGTGGTGAAGGTCAAAACTTTGGAGTCATCCTTGACTTTTCGTATGGCACCTACCCTCTTTCATGTAGTCCTCCCATTCCTATCCTGTACTCCCGTCTTTCACACCCACCATTTCAATACCAAGACACTGAGAAATTTGGAGCAGGAGTTGAAAAAGACTCATCTCTCTCAATTGTCTCAGACTCCCACTCCCAGTTCTGTTTATTTTCAGTCTTCTGGAGTTTATTGAGACTTATGTCTTGGCATTTGGTCAACTTGCCATAGCCTCTTGGAAAGAATAGGTATCCCATAGTGATTGGTGTAGTGTTCTATAGATGTCACTTAGGGATGTTCATATCTCCTGTATCCTTAATGAGTTTTGCTGCTTTTTTAAAAAACTGGTTACTGAGAGAGGAGTTTCAGCATCTGTATGTATGTTTGTGAATTTTTCTATTCTTTTTAGTTTTGTCAATGTGTATGTATTTTGAAATATGTTAATAGTTATATGCACATTTAGGATTATTTTGTCTTCTTGATGAATTGACACTTTTATCATTATGAAATCATCTTCTTTATCTCTGAAAGTAATGCTGTTTTGAATTCTACATGGCTGCTATTAATATAGTCATGCCAGCTTTTTAATGCTTAGTGTGTGCATGGGAAATCATTTTCCTTTTTTTCACTTTCATTTACTGTGTCTTTGAATTTAAGCATCACTTTAAACAGCATGTAGTTGGATCTTCCTTTTTTTGTTTTGTCTGAAAACCTCTGCCTTTTAGTTGGAGTAATTAGTTCATTTATGTTTAATATATTTTTTGATGTGGTTGGGTTTAATTCTGCCTCTGTCTGACTTTGCTCTTTGTTTATTTGTTCCCTGTGCTCTTTGCTCCTTTTTTATTCCCTTTTTGAATTTTTATAAATCTAGTATGTTTTAATATTCCATTTTATTTTGACTATTGGCTTTTTAGCTAAGCCACTGTATATTTTTTAAAAGTTGCTGTAGGGATTATAATATGTGTTCTTAGTTTATCACAGTCTACCTTGAATTAGTATTATACCACTTCATGAATAATGGTAGACTCTTATAATACTGTAGTGTAATTTCAGTCTCCTATTTTTGTCCTTTTTTGTCAAATATATTTTTTCTATGTAAGATATAAAACCTATGGTACTTCATTATTATTTTTTCTTTATCAGTTGTCTTTAAGAAAAAAGTTTTATATTTACCTACATGCATACAATTTCAAGTGTGCTTAGTTTCTTACTGTAGATTCAAAATTGTATCTCATATCATTTCCTTTTTGCATGAAAAATTGCCTTTACCCCCTTGGTAATACAGTTTTGCTGATACCAAATCATTTCACATTTTATTTAACTAAATATCTCTATTTCACCTTCATTTTTTTTAACATCTTTATTGGAGTATAATTGCTTTACAATGGTGTGTTAGTTTCTGCTTTACAACAAAGTGAATCAGTTATACATATACATATGTTCCCATATCTCCTCCCTCTTGCGTCTCCCTCCCTCCCACCCTCCCTATCCCACCCCTCTAGGTGGTCACAAACCACCAGGCTGATCTCCCTGTGACATGCTGCTGCTTCCCACTAGCTATGAACACTACGTTTGGTAGTGTATATATATCCATGCGACTCTCTCACTTCGTCACAGCTTACCCTTCCCCCTCCCAATATCCTCAAGTCCACGCTCTAGTAGGTCTGTGTTTTATTCCCGTCCTACCCCTAGGCTCTTCATGACTTTTTTTTTTCTTAGATTCCATATATATGTGTTAGCATACGGTATTTGTTTTTCTCCTTCTGACTTACTTCACTCTGTATGACAGACTCCAGGTCTATCCACCTCATTACAAATAACTCAGTTTCATTTCTTTTTATGGCTGAGTAATATTCCATTGTATATATGTGCCACATCTTCTTTATCCATTCATCTGTTGATGGAGTTCCCTTTTCTCCACACCCTCTCCAGCATTTATTGTTTGTAGATTTTTTGATGATGGCCATTCTGACCGGTGTGAGATGATATCTCATTGTAGTTTTGATTTGCATTTCTCTAATGATTAATGATGTTGAACATTCTTTCATGTGTTTGTTGGCAATCTGTATATCTTCTTTGGAGAAATGTCTGTTTAGGTCTTCTACCCATTTTCGGATTGGGTTGTTTGTTTTTTTGTTATTGAGCTGCATGAGTTGCTTGTATCACCTTCATTTTTGAAATGTGTTTTCATTGGACACAAATTCTAAGTTGATTTTTTTTTTAGCACTTTCCATTATTTTTGACTCTTATTTCTGATGAGAAGTCAGCCATCATCCAAATCATTGTCCTCCTGTAAGTAATGTGTCTTTTTATCTCCAGTTGCTTTGAGGATTTTTCTTTATCTTTGACTCTTATAGCTTGCATCTTATGCATCAAGATGTAATTTTCTTTGTATTTATTCTGCTTAGGGTACACAGAGCTTCTTGGATCGTGGATTGATGTTTTAAATAAAATTTGGAAAACTTTGGACCAATATTTTTTCTTTTTCCTTTTCTCTGTCTCCCTCTCTCCTTATGGAACTCCAATAACATGTATGTCAGACCACTTGATAGCATTCCATAGAATATTGGAGTGTCTGTTCCATTTTTTTGTATTTGTGTGTTAAATATATTTTCTCACTTTGCTTCACTTTGAGTATCTTTCTGTTGATCTGTGTCTTCAAGACTCTTTCTTCTGTATTGTTCAGTCTGCTCTTTCTATTAAATTAATTTAAAATTTTAAGACATATTTTTCAGTTCTTCGGTCTTCATTTGCTTTTTCAGATTTTCCGTGTCTCCCCTGAAATTCTTCATGTGCTTATTTGTCCAGTATATTCAATTTTTTGTCTATAAATTCTTTAACAGTTCTTATAATTTCAGCATTTTAATGTGTGTCTTTTTCTATGGATGTTGTTTTCTAGACCATGGGACACGTTCTCTTGTTGCTTCACATATCTAGTAATTTTCTTTACATGCTAGAGATTGTAGATGGTACAGTGTAGAGGATGTCACTAAACTTATCCTTGGCACAATAAATATTAGCTAGAATTATCATTTTAGAATGTTTTATGAATACTACACCATTTTATCCAATAAACTTTTTATTTCAGATATTGTATTTTTCAGTTATAGGTTTTCCACTTGGTTGCTTTCTTCCTCTGAAGAGTGTGAGTTTTGTTCCACTAAGAAAATAAATTACTGTCTGTTTACTTTGATATTTAGAGTCTTGATTTTAGGCTTTGCTTCTGGGACTTGGTACTTACTGTTGCTGGGTTTAACTTGAACTCCAAACTCTGTTGTTGAATACACAGCAAAGTTGCTGAAATTTCTGCTCGTCTCTTTCAATTTTTCACTTGTTTCACTGGACTACTTGGAGTCTCACCCAACTCATGCCCATTTCAGGAGTCAACTAAGGACTCCAAGGGGAATTCGTATGCACATTTTGGGGCGTTAAAATCAATTGTGTCCTGCTGAGTTATTTCTTTAGTATAAATTCCAATGGTGTGATTATTGAAATAAAGAATCTGAATGTCTCTATAACTTTATAACTTGTAAAACACTGGCATTCCAAAACATTTTTCTTAAGTTTTGTTGCCACCAGTACAGCTTAAGTATAACAATTCTTCAAGAACTTCTCTCTGAAAAGTGTTAGCATTGTTAAATCTGTTTTCTTGATTAAATAGGTTTGATATGGAACTTGAGGGTTTTATTAATGTTCATGATAGCAATTCCTGAGAAGGATGAACCCTTTTTTCAGGTCTTTATTCATTATTATGTGTCCTCTCTGAAAATTGCCTTTTTATATGTTTGCCTATTTTTTTTCTGTTGTGTTTTTGATTAAAAAATATATCTAAATAGGCTTTTAATTTATTTCGGCGATTAACCCTTGTGTCCAATTTTATCTTCTCCTCTTTTTAAGATTATCATTGGATAAATTGAATGATAACCAAATTCAGTTCTAGTGAACTATTTTAATTTTTTTTATAGTTAATAATGCTCATTTATTATTTAGAAGACCTGGAAATCACATAGCACACGTGGGGCCACACGGCAAGGTCACAGGTAGAGGGACGTTCACCTGGGGTTCTGCTTTTATTGAGGGTGGGGGCCTAGAGATTTGTTGGTTCACTCTTTATTGGTGAATTTAGAACATAAAAGCAGGAATTTAAAGCGTGGGAAGAGAAAAAAGTGAAGCATGCAGCCCAAATAGTCAGCTATCAGAATCAACCAAGATTTCTAAAACAAAGAAGCCTCAGTCAAATGAGGGAGCCTGGCTCTTTATCTTGCCATGTGGCTGGCAATGTGTTTGTTGAGATAGCCGTCTTTGAAGTGGATGCCTCTCTGAACTGGCTGCCTCTCTGAACTGGATGCCTCAGCAGACAAAGCTTAAGTCAGGCACTTGCATTACAAAAAAAAAAACCCAAAACAACTGTCAGGGTTGACACTACACTAGTAAATACTGCATATTCACAAGGCTGATCTATACTGACATAATCTGCATTTTGTATCTTATTGGCTAATGCTGTGGAAAAATGTGCTAAAAAGATGTTGAATTTTAAGTTGGTGAACTGTGTACATGGTACTTACAGGTTGCAAGATGGTAATGATTGTAAACTCTGCATGTGTAAATCTTTACCATGGTTACAGTGGCCACAATTATGGGAAGAGGTATTGATATCATAGGGTACTTGGACCTTTTTTATAACTAGGTGTGGGTCAGAAGGGAAATCCCTATTCCTTCATTGTAAAATTTTCCTGGGCAGTGGTTTTTCTTTCTTTGAATTGTTATGGAAGGGCTAGGTCACTGGGGGAAGAAGGGCAAGGAGAAGAGAGAAAGGGGTGCTTCCTTGCTCACATCTCACCATCTGCACTGATGCCCTCAGGATGAGATACTCTGTCTTGCTGAAGGACTCCTGGGTTTCTGAGCTGCATCCCTGGGCTGTCAACTCCACTTGGGTGGACTTTGTCTGCCATGTTTCTCTCTATACACTCAGCAACTAGAACACTGCATGGCACAATATGCAGAAGTCCCCGTAATATATTCCCACTAGCCGTCTAGTGGGAAATTCTGGGGGTCTGGAATTCTGGAGGTCCTACCCCTAGGTCTGAATATATCCAAGCTCCAGATTCCATTTGGCACCTCCTGGTAGCTTTCGTCCACTCTGGCTTAAATATCACCTGGGAAACCTCCTGATGTCAGATCCATGGGGACTACTGGGGATTTGGGGAACGATCCTCCACCTCCCATCTTCTCAAGTCAAGGTGGCCAGCATTGCGCTGACTGGCCTGAGTCCCCTTTAACTATCCCCACCACCCACTTATCCCAGATGATTCAACTCTCTCTGCCTTTGAGAGGAGGGGCCAGCACAAGGCAGGGAGCATTATAATGGGCTTGGTGTTAGCACAGGTTTAAGTGTATCTCATTGTATATCACTACCTGTGAGAGTAGAATAACCATCTCCATTAAAAATAAGATTGTTGGGGCTTCCCCAGTGCAGGGGACACGGGTTCGAGCCCTGGTCCGGGAAGATCCCACATGCCGCAGAGCAACTAAGCCTGTGTGCCACAACTACTGAGCCTGTGCTCTAGAGCCCGCGAGCCACAACTACTGAGCCCACGTGCCACAACTACTGAAGCCCGGGTACCTAGAGCCCGTGCTCTGCAACAAGAGAAGCCACTGCACCACAACCAAGAGTAGCCCTGCTCACCGCAACTGGAGAAAGCCTGTGCACAGCACTAGAGACCCAATGCAGCCAAAATAAATAAATAAATAAATAAATAAATAAATAAATAAATTTTTTTTAAAGATTGTTTTTTCTCATAATATGAAAATTAAAGTGTTGAAAAAGCTTCAGTTAGAAGAAAAAATATTCTTATCATCCAGAGACAACTGTGATGCTTTAGTGATTCCTTGCCAGACTTTTTTGTTACTGTTCATTGTTTTTTTTTTACACCATATTACACTGTATTACATTTTGTATTGCCATTTCCTTTAAAAGCTATGTTTTAACAATTCATAAAAAATTCTAATGGCTGCACAATATTCTATTATGTGGGTGGGTACACAATAGTATTTTAACTGTATCTCTATTGTTGAATGTTGGGCTCTTTCCAATTTTTTATTTTTAGAAATAAGAATGTAACTGCATACATAAATCTTTGTACATTTTTCTATTTTCCTAGAACAGATTACTTGAAGGGAAATTAACAAGGTGAAATTTATGAGCATGGCAAAGAGTCTTGATTTTTATCCCCAAATTATTTCTCAGAAAATGTATGCCAGTGCATCCTAGCCCACAAAGAAAGTTCTAATATTTTACATCTTTGCTAATTAAAAAAGCAAATACTTAATCTTATTATTTACATTGGAATTGTTATTGCTTAGTGAGGTAGAATATTTTTTACAGGTGGTTGTTAGCTATGTGTCTAAAATTGAAATCTTGATTTTCCCCTCTGAACAGCTCCTGGCAGCGACTCATGGATAATCTATTCTTCTAGATGCTCCGATCAAAATTTTGGTGTCATCCCTGACTTTTCTGTTTCTCTCCCACCTCTTATCCCTCACCCTGTCTGCAGCAAACCCTCCTGCACCACCCCCACTGCTCCTCCCAGGTGTCTTCTCCGAATCACTGCAGCAGCCTCCTGATTGTTTGCCCTACAGCCAGGTCTTAGCACAACAGCAAGGGTCATCCCGTTAAACCATAACTCAGCATTACTCTAGTGCACAGAGCCCTCTGTGGTTCCCTATTGCAGTCAGCGAAAAAGCCAGAAGTTCAAATTCTACAGGGCCGTTCATGATCAGACCTCCTGTTACCTCTCAGACACCATCTTCTTCTGCTTTCCATCGATCTCCAGTGACACTTGAATATCCCAGTCCATGCCTGCCTCAGCACCATTGCTCTTACTGTCTGCTCCTGCCACAGTTTGCTGTCTTGCTATTCTGTGAACACTCCAGCATGGCCTCAGGACCTTTATACTTGCTGTTCCAGCTCTCTGAAATGCTCTTTCCCCAGATACCTGCATGGCCAGCTTCCTTTCTTCCTTTAGGTCTTTTATGAAATATCTTTTGTCAGCGAGGTCTTCTCTGGTCTTTTTAAACCTTCCATCCCTCTCTACATTTCACCTTGCCCTTATGACTATCTAGCTATTATATGGGTTACTATTTAAATCCTTTTTTTAAAAAAAATTTTTATTGGAATATAATTGCTTTACAATGTTGTGTTAGTTTCTACTGTACAGCAAAGTGAATCAGCTATACATATACATATATTCCCTCTTTTGGAGATTTCCTTGCCATTTAGGTTACCACAGAGCACCGAGTAGAGTTCCCTGGGATATACAGTAGGCTCTCATTAGTTATCTATTTTATACATAGTATCCATAGTGTATATATGTCAATCCCAATCTCCCAATTCATCCCATTCACCTTTCCCCCTTGATATCCATACGTTTGTTCTGTACGTCTGTGTCTCTATTTCTGCTTTGTAAATAAGATCATCCATACCAGTTTTTTCAGATTCCACATATATGTGTTAACATACGATATTTGTTTTTCTCTTTCTGACTTACTTCACACTGTATGACAGACTCTAGGTCCATCCACGTCTTTACAAATGACCCAATTTCGTTCCTTTTTATGGCTGAGTAATATTCCATTGTACATATATGCCACATCTTCTTTATCCATTCATCTGTTGATAGACATTTAGGTTGCTTCCATGTCCTGGCTATTGCAAATAGTGCTGCAGTGAACACTGTGGTACATGTATCTTTTTGAATTATGGTTTCCTCTGGGTGTATGCCCAGTAATGGGGTTGCTGGATCACAGCAGTTCTATTTTTAGTTTTTTAAGGAAGCTCCATACTGTTCTCCATAGTGGCTGAACCAATTTACATTCCCACCAACAGTGCAAGAGGGTTTCCTTTACTCCACACCCTCTCCAGCATTTATTGTTTGTAGATTTTATGATGATGACCATTCTGACCAGTGTGAGGTGATACCTCATTGTAGTTTTGATTTACATTTCTCTAATAATTAGCGATGTTGAGCATCTTTTCATGTGTTTGTTTTGGCCATCTGTATGTCTTCTTTGGAGAAATGTCTCTTTAGGTCTTCTGCCTATTTTTTGATTGGGTTGTTTGTTTTTTTCTTGATATTGAGCTGCATGAGCTGTATATTTTGGAGATCAGTCCTTTGTCAGTTGCTTCATTAGCAAATATTTTCTCCCATTCTGAGGGTTGTCTTTTCATCTTATCTATGGTTTCCTTTGACGTGCAAAAGCTTTTAAGTTTAATTAGGTCCCATTTATTTATTTTTATTTTTATTTCCATTTCTCTAGGAGGTGGGTCAGAAAGGATCTTGCTGTGATTTGTCAGAGTGTTCTGCCTATGTTTCCTTCTAAGAGTCTTATAGTGTCTGGTCTTACATTTAGGTCTTTAATCCATTTTGAGTTTATTTTTGTGTATGGTGTTAGGGAATGTTCTAATTTCATTCTTTTACATGAAACTGTCAAGTTTTCCCAGCACCACTTATTGAAGAGGCTATCTTTGCTCCATTGTATATTCTAGCCTCCTTTGTCATAGATTAGGTGTCCATAGGTGTATGGGTTTATCTCTGGGCTTTCTATCCTATACCATTGATCAATATTTCTGTTTTTGTGCCAGTACCATACTGTCTTGATTACTGTAGCTTTGTAGTATAGTCTGAGGTCAGAGAACCTGATTCCTCCAGCTCTGTTTTTGTTTTTTTTTTTCCTCAAGATTGCTTTGGCTATTTGGGGTCTTTTGTGTTTCCATACAAATTTTAAGATTTTTTGTTCTAGTTCTGTGAAAAATGCCATTGGTAATT
>NC_041220.1:107686228-107705699 GCF_002837175.3 Physeter macrocephalus
AAATAAATAAATAAATAAATAAATAAATTTTTTTAAAAGATTGTTTTTTCTCATAATATGAAAATTAAAGTGTTGAAAAAGCTTCAGTTAGAAGAAAAAATATTCTTATCATCCAGAGACAACTGTGATGCTTTAGTGATTCCTTGCCAGACTTTTTTGTTACTGTTCATTGTTTTTTTTTTACACCATATTACACTGTATTACATTTTGTATTGCCATTTCCTTTAAAAGCTATGTTTTAACAATTCATAAAAAATTCTAATGGCTGCACAATATTCTATTATGTGGGTGGGTACACAATAGTATTTTAACTGTATCTCTATTGTTGAATGTTGGGCTCTTTCCAATTTTTTATTTTTAGAAATAAGAATGTAACTGCATACATAAATCTTTGTACATTTTTCTATTTTCCTAGAACAGATTACTTGAAGGGAAATTAACAAGGTGAAATTTATGAGCATGGCAAAGAGTCTTGATTTTTATCCCCAAATTATTTCTCAGAAAATGTATGCCAGTGCATCCTAGCCCACAAAGAAAGTTCTAATATTTTACATCTTTGCTAATTAAAAAAGCAAATACTTAATCTTATTATTTACATTGGAATTGTTATTGCTTAGTGAGGTAGAATATTTTTTACAGGTGGTTGTTAGCTATGTGTCTAAAATTGAAATCTTGATTTTCCCCTCTGAACAGCTCCTGGCAGCGACTCATGGATAATCTATTCTTCTAGATGCTCCGATCAAAATTTTGGTGTCATCCCTGACTTTTCTGTTTCTCTCCCACCTCTTATCCCTCACCCTGTCTGCAGCAAACCCTCCTGCACCACCCCCACTGCTCCTCCCAGGTGTCTTCTCCGAATCACTGCAGCAGCCTCCTGATTGTTTGCCCTACAGCCAGGTCTTAGCACAACAGCAAGGGTCATCCCGTTAAACCATAACTCAGCATTACTCTAGTGCACAGAGCCCTCTGTGGTTCCCTATTGCAGTCAGCGAAAAAGCCAGAAGTTCAAATTCTACAGGGCCGTTCATGATCAGACCTCCTGTTACCTCTCAGACACCATCTTCTTCTGCTTTCCATCGATCTCCAGTGACACTTGAATATCCCAGTCCATGCCTGCCTCAGCACCATTGCTCTTACTGTCTGCTCCTGCCACAGTTTGCTGTCTTGCTATTCTGTGAACACTCCAGCATGGCCTCAGGACCTTTATACTTGCTGTTCCAGCTCTCTGAAATGCTCTTTCCCCAGATACCTGCATGGCCAGCTTCCTTTCTTCCTTTAGGTCTTTTATGAAATATCTTTTGTCAGCGAGGTCTTCTCTGGTCTTTTTAAACCTTCCATCCCTCTCTACATTTCACCTTGCCCTTATGACTATCTAGCTATTATATGGGTTACTATTTAAATCCTTTTTTTAAAAAAAATTTTTATTGGAATATAATTGCTTTACAATGTTGTGTTAGTTTCTACTGTACAGCAAAGTGAATCAGCTATACATATACATATATTCCCTCTTTTGGAGATTTCCTTGCCATTTAGGTTACCACAGAGCACCGAGTAGAGTTCCCTGGGATATACAGTAGGCTCTCATTAGTTATCTATTTTATACATAGTATCCATAGTGTATATATGTCAATCCCAATCTCCCAATTCATCCCATTCACCTTTCCCCCTTGATATCCATACGTTTGTTCTGTACGTCTGTGTCTCTATTTCTGCTTTGTAAATAAGATCATCCATACCAGTTTTTTCAGATTCCACATATATGTGTTAACATACGATATTTGTTTTTCTCTTTCTGACTTACTTCACACTGTATGACAGACTCTAGGTCCATCCACGTCTTTACAAATGACCCAATTTCGTTCCTTTTTATGGCTGAGTAATATTCCATTGTACATATATGCCACATCTTCTTTATCCATTCATCTGTTGATAGACATTTAGGTTGCTTCCATGTCCTGGCTATTGCAAATAGTGCTGCAGTGAACACTGTGGTACATGTATCTTTTTGAATTATGGTTTCCTCTGGGTGTATGCCCAGTAATGGGGTTGCTGGATCACAGCAGTTCTATTTTTAGTTTTTTAAGGAAGCTCCATACTGTTCTCCATAGTGGCTGAACCAATTTACATTCCCACCAACAGTGCAAGAGGGTTTCCTTTACTCCACACCCTCTCCAGCATTTATTGTTTGTAGATTTTATGATGATGACCATTCTGACCAGTGTGAGGTGATACCTCATTGTAGTTTTGATTTACATTTCTCTAATAATTAGCGATGTTGAGCATCTTTTCATGTGTTTGTTTTGGCCATCTGTATGTCTTCTTTGGAGAAATGTCTCTTTAGGTCTTCTGCCTATTTTTTGATTGGGTTGTTTGTTTTTTTCTTGATATTGAGCTGCATGAGCTGTATATTTTGGAGATCAGTCCTTTGTCAGTTGCTTCATTAGCAAATATTTTCTCCCATTCTGAGGGTTGTCTTTTCATCTTATCTATGGTTTCCTTTGACGTGCAAAAGCTTTTAAGTTTAATTAGGTCCCATTTATTTATTTTTATTTTTATTTCCATTTCTCTAGGAGGTGGGTCAGAAAGGATCTTGCTGTGATTTGTCAGAGTGTTCTGCCTATGTTTCCTTCTAAGAGTCTTATAGTGTCTGGTCTTACATTTAGGTCTTTAATCCATTTTGAGTTTATTTTTGTGTATGGTGTTAGGGAATGTTCTAATTTCATTCTTTTACATGAAACTGTCAAGTTTTCCCAGCACCACTTATTGAAGAGGCTATCTTTGCTCCATTGTATATTCTAGCCTCCTTTGTCATAGATTAGGTGTCCATAGGTGTATGGGTTTATCTCTGGGCTTTCTATCCTATACCATTGATCAATATTTCTGTTTTTGTGCCAGTACCATACTGTCTTGATTACTGTAGCTTTGTAGTATAGTCTGAGGTCAGAGAACCTGATTCCTCCAGCTCTGTTTTTGTTTTTTTTTTTCCTCAAGATTGCTTTGGCTATTTGGGGTCTTTTGTGTTTCCATACAAATTTTAAGATTTTTTGTTCTAGTTCTGTGAAAAATGCCATTGGTAATTTGATAGGAATTGCATTGAATATGTAGATTGCTTTGGGTAGTATCGTCATATTCACAATATTGATTCTTCCAAGCCAAGAACATGGTATATCTCTCCATCTGTTTGTGTCATCTTTGATTTCTTTCATCAGTATCTTCTACTTTTCTGCATATAGGTCTTTTGCCTCCTTAGGTAGGTTTATTCCTAGGTATTTTATTCTTTTTGTTGCAGTGGTAAATGGGAGTGTTTCCTTGATTTCTCTTTCTGATTTTTTGTTGTTAGTGTATAGGAATGAAAGAGATTTCTGTGCATTAATTTTGTATCTTGCAACTTAACTAAATTCATTGATTGGTTCTAGTAGCTTTTCTTTTTCTGAATATTGAGATGTTCATACGGTTTTTATTTTTCAATTTGTTAATATGGTGTATCACATTGATTGATTTGCATATGTTGAAGAATCCTCGCAGCCCTGGGATAAATCCCACTTGATCGTGGTGTACGATCCTTTTAATGTGTTGTTGGATTCGGTTTGCCAGTATTTTGTTGAGGATTTTTGCTCCTATGTTCATCAGTGATATTGGCCTGTAATTTTCTTTTTTTATGATATCTTTGTCTGGTTTTGGTATCAGAGTGATAGTAGCCTCATAGAATGAGTTTGGGAGTGTTCCTCCCTCTGCAGTTTTTCTGGAAGACTTTGATAAGGATAGGTGTTAGCTCTCCTCTAAATGTTTGATAGAATTCTCCTGTGAAGCCATCTGGTCCTGGACTTTTATTTGTTGGAAGATTTTTAATCAGAGTTTTAATTTCGTTACTTGTGATTGGTATGTTCATATTTTCTGTTTCTTCCTGGTTCAGTCTTGGAAGGGTTTTAATCTTTATGATTTCTTTCCTTCTACTAACTTTGGGTTTTGTTTGTTCTTCTTTCTCTAGTTGCTTTAGGTGAAAGGAGAGGTTGTTTATTTAAGGTTTTTTTTGTTTCCTGAGGTAGGATTGTATTGTTGTGAACTTCCCTCTTAGAACTGCTTTTGCTGCATCCCATACATTTTGGGTCATCTTGTTTTCATTGTCATTTGTCTCTAGGTATTTTTTGATTTCCCCTTTGATTTCTCCCATGATCTCTTGGTTGTTTAGTAGCATATTGTTTAGCCTCCATGTGTTTGTGGTTTTTACAGTTTTTTTTTTCCAGTAATTGATTTCTAATCTCATAGCATTGTGGTCAGAAAATATGATATGATTCAATTTTCATTTTGATATGATTTCAATTTTCTTAAATTTACCAAGGCTTGATTTGTGACCCAAGATGTGATCTATCCTGGATAATGTTCCATGTGCACTTGAAAAGAAAGTGTATTCTGCTGCTTTCGGATGGAATGTCCTATAAATATCAGTTAAGTCAATCTGGCCTAATGTGTCATTTAAGGCTTGTGTTTCCTTAGTAATTTTCTGTCTGGATGATCTATCCATTGGTGTAAGTAGAGTGTTAAAGTCCCCCACTAGTATTGTGTTACTGTTGATTTCCCCTTTTATGGCTGTTAGCATTTGCCTTATGTATTGAGACCTCTTGTGTGAGGTGCATAAATATTTACAATTGTTATATCTTCTTCTTGGATTGATCCCTTGTTCATTATGTAGTGTCCTTCCTTGTCTCTTGTGATGGTCTTTATTTTAAAGTCTATTTTTTCTGCTATGAGTATTGCTACTTCAGCTTTGTTTTGATTTCCATTTGCATGGAATATTTTTTTCCATCCCCTCACTTTCAGTCTGTATGTGTCCCTAGGTCTGAAGTAGGTTTCTTGTAGACAACATACATATGGGTCTTGTTTTCGTAGCCATTCAACCAGTTTGTGTCTTTTTGTTGGAGCATTTAATCCATTTACATTTAAGGTAATTATTGATATTTACACTCCTATTACCATTTTCTTAATTATTTTGGGTTTGTTTTTGTAGGTGTTTTTCTTCTGTTGTGTTTCCTGCCTAGAGAAGTTCTTTTAGCATTTGTTGCATAGCTGGTCTGGTGGTGCTGAATTCTCTTAGCTTTTGCTTGTCTGAAAGCTTTTGATTTCTCCATCATATCTGAATGAAGCCTTGATAGGTAGAGTAATCTGGGTTGTAAGTTTTTCGCTTTCATCACTTTAAATATATCCTGCCACTCCCTTTTGGCCTGCAGAGTTTGTGCTGAAAGATCAGCTGATAACATTATGGGAATTCCCTTGTATGTTATTTGTTACTTTTCCCTTGCTGCTTTTAATATTTTTTCTTTGTATTTAATTTTTGTTAGTTTGATTAATATGTGTTTTGGTGTGTTTCTCCTTGGATTTATCCTGTATGGGACTCTCTGTGCTTCCTGGACTTGGTGGCTATTTCCTTTCCCATGTTAGGGAAGTTTTTGACTATAATCTCTTCAAGTATTTTCTCAGACCCTTTCTCTTTCTCTTCTTCTTCTTGGACCCCTATAATTCGAATGTTGGTGTGTTTAATGTTGTCCCAGAGGTCTCTGAGACTGTCCTCAATTCTTTTCATTCTTTTTTTCTTTATTCTGCTCTGCGGCAGTTATTTCTACTATTTTATCTTCCAGCTCACTTATCTTTTCTTCTGCTTCAGGTATTCTGCTATTGATTCCTTCTAGTGTATTTTTAATTCCAGTTATTGTGTTGTTCATCACTGTTTGTTTGTTCTTTAGTTCTTCTAGTTTCTTATTAAATGTTTCTTATATTTTCTCCATTCTATTTCTGAGATTTTGGATCATCTTTGCTATCATTACTCTGAATTCTTTTTCAGGTAGATTGCTTATTTCCTCTTCATTTATTTGGTCTTGTGCTTTTTACCTTGCTTCTTCATCTGCAATGTATTTCTGTGTCTGCTCATTATGTCTAACTTACTGTGTTTGAGGTCTCCTTTCCACAGGCTGCAGAGTCATAGTTCCTCTTGCTTCTGGTGTCTGCCTCCAGTGGGTGAGGTTGGTCAAGTGCCTTGTTTAGCGCTCCTGGTGGAAGGGACTGGTGCCTGTGTTCTGGTGGGTGGAGCTCCATCTTTCCCTCTGATGGGCAGTGCCTCATTAGGTGGTGTGTTTTGGGCTGTCTATGGGCTTAGTATGACTTTAGGCAGCCTGTCTGCTGGTGGATGGGTTTGTGTTCCTGTCTTGCTTGTTGTTGGGAGTGGAATGTTCAGCCCTGGAGCTTGCAGGCAGTTGGGTGGAGCCGTGTCTTGGAGTTGAGATGGAGACCTCCAGGAGAGCTCTTGCCAATTAATATTCCCTGGGGCCAGGAATTCTCTGTCGTTCCAGCGTTCTGGACTCAGCACTCCCATCCCAGAGGCTCAGGCCTGACCCCAGGCCTGGGAACCAAGACCCTGCAAGCCACACAGCTCCACAAAACAGGGGAAAAAAAGAAAAGAAAAGAAAAAGGGCAGGAAGAAAACAAATGAAAACAAACAGGCAAACAAAGCCCAAGATAAATAGTAAAGACAAAAGCAAGTAAACAGCAACAGCAACAATTAAAAAGAAACAAACAAACGAACAAACAAAACCCCAGACAAATGGTAAAAGCAAAATGAAACAAAATAGAAACACACACACACACATACAAAATAAGAAACACAGAGAAAACAAAAAACGAGAACAATGAGACAAAGAAAAGAATCCCGAAATGAAAGGAAACAATTAAAAATAAAACTAACAAAAACTAAAGCAGAATGCAAACCGGTTATGTGGGGATCCTTCTTGTCCTTTCCGGTGTCCAGGGTCTTCTGCTAGTGTTCAGCTGGTGTTCTGTGAGAATTGTTCCATCTCTAGATGTATTCTTGATGCATTTGTGGAGAGAGGTGAACTCCATGCCCTCCTACTCCTCTGCCATCTTGTTTATTCCCATCTTACAATCTACTGTTTAAATCTTAATTGTTGTTTGCATCTCCACTAAAATTAAGCTACAGCAAGGCAGGGGTTTTTGTCTTTCTGATTCACCCCTATATTCCCAGCATCAGTGCCTGTTGGGAAGATCATAGCAGCTCTAATATGTGAATGAATGAATACATGTGTATTGTCTGTCCCAATCCTTTGGCATTTATTTGTTTGGGATCCTCACTAATTGTTTTCTATCATAAAACTAATAAAGGATAAAAATTGGGAAGAGTTCAGAAATCACTGCTGTTGTCCTGACTTTGAGTTGAAACCAATGTTAAATTTTGCTTTCCTGGGACAATTTTTTTCTCTCTCGAAACCAATGTTAAATTTTGCTTTCCTGGGACAATTTTTTTCCCTCTCTGCTTAAGTACTTTTTAAATGTATTCTTTGTGCAGTGAAATTTTGCATTCAACTTTTGCGCTATTCATTATGAGTTGTTTGTATTTTTCATGTAATGATAACAATTTCTACATAAAATTTTTAGTGATTTCAAAATAGTACACTAAATGAACGTACTTTATTTTCCTTAGTTTCTATTATTGGCTCTTTGTATTATTTTCATTTTATTTACTATTATAAATAGTGCTGTGATGAACATCCTAGTACATATCACCTTTTCTGCTTTTCAGATCATTTTCTTGGACTAGATTTTCCAGAGTTAAAAAATGTTTATGAATAGTTTTAAGGTGTAACATTTTGTTAACTTAAGACTTTCCTTGGAGAGCCCCAGAGATGGCTAAAATTCAGCTTCAATGAATAATTGTCTTTCAAAATATATTTAGAAATCTGTATTCTGTTGGCTTCAAATGCTTTTTGAGATATTTTCATTTCTGTTCATGGAGTTTGTTGAAGAGGGGTCACTTGGTACTGTGGAAGGTAACAGACTCTGGACTGAGATGTGTTTTCAGCTATGGATCAGTTACTCATTGCTAGAAGACCTGGGGTGAATTACCTAACTTTTGAGCCTCATTTTCTGCTTCAGTCAGTTGCATATAATTATACCTGCTTTGTGGTAAGGGTTAAATGAGACGGAGTACCTATAGCCCCTTTCACAGACACTGGCATACAGAACATGCTCAGTGAGTGGACGTTGGCACCACTACTATTTCAAATGATTAAGGACTAGAATTATCTCCAGTGTCCACTACATACAGAAATAATCATTAGAACAATGTTTATTCATCATGTATTTATTTATTTTTTTGCGGTTCACGGGCCTCTCACTGTTGTGGCCTCTCCCATTACGGAGCACAGGCTCCAGACGCGCAGGCTCAGCGGCCATGGCTCACGGGCCCAGCTGCTCCGCGGCCTGTGGGATCCTCCACGACTGGGGCACGAACCCGTGTCCCCTGCATCGGCAGGCGGACTCTCAACCACTGCGCCACCAGGGAAGCCCTATTCATCATTTATTTAAATAGCAGAAGGAAGTGATAGCCTCTATTTTGATTCCTTAGCTACAGACTGCTCTTTTTCTGTTACCTGGTTTGTTGACTTTCGATGTCTGTTCCTCTCTACAAGACCATGCTTTTCAGTAACAGCTGCCCCTTCAACTTCTGTTTTTAAATCCTTGTGGTTTTATTGGATGTTTCATATTTTAGATATAATTTTCTTTGCTGAATTTGTGGATTCATTTCCACCAATCTATCCCTATGTCACATTTATCCTCTCTTCACTTTGCTATGGCTGGAGACTGTATCCTGTCAGTTGGCACTGCTGTGTGTGTATTTCGCTGTATACCTTCTGCCTGCACCAACTTCTGTGTAAAAGATGGACACTGGCATTTTGTGATCATCCAGAGCTGTTTATCACAGAATTATTTAAAACAGTGAAAGATGGGTAACAACCTAACAAATCAACATGAGTGGAAAGATTCTGTAAATTATGATACTTCCCTGTAATGGAATATTTTGAAGGTATGCAAAAAAAATGTTTGTGAAGGGTTTTAATAGCATGAAAAAAAAGAATTCTAGTAATAAAAATTATACGTATGGCAAGATTCCAAGGATGAAAAGAAAACAAGGTCCTCAAAATGCTACAAAGAGCTATGCTGACAGAAATTACTTCTGAGTGGAAGGAATTAAGTTTTGTACTTTCTGTTCCTTTAAATATTTTTGTTTTCTTTTCAAATTTTCCTATACTGAGAACAAATTGCCTTCTTCGTTGGAAAAAATAGCTTGTGCAAAATATTGAAGAACACAGATCTTTAAGGTGGAGCCTGTTCACTTAGTTCTTCTACAACTTCATAAATTAAAATTATATTTGTAAATTCTGCCTCAGGGTAGAATCTTTTGGTTTTGTTTTTGTTTTTGTTAAGGTAGCCTTTAATGCCTACCCCTAAGGAGACACTAAAATTCAGAAGCGTCTATGTATGGATAATCTATAGGCAGATGAGCTCCACATTCCATTCTTCAATCAATATTTAATGTTGTAGCAAGTGTCTGTGGCATGATTTATGACAGCAAAAGTGTCGAGAAAAGCACAAATAGGTTTCTGAGTTATGGTGTTTTAGCTCAGCATTTTCCAGAATGTATTCTGAGACACTTTAACTCTCCAAGATTCTCTGTGAACAAATGTTTCTGTGACCAAATTAAGTTAGGGAAATCCTGCAGTATGGTGTATTGACCTAGAGCAAAGGCTGGAAAGTACTTTGATTAAATTCCCAATTCTGGCAATTAATAGTTGGGATAATTTACTTAAACTTTCTATGCCTCAGTTTCCTTGCCTGTGAAATGAGAATAATACTATATGGTGGTATGCATTAAATGGGATAATAAATAGAAGTATCTAACACCATTTTCTGGCCTGCAAGTTGCCTGCTGTTATTTTATTTTATATTGTATATTTCCCTTGAAAGTGTGCCGCATCTTTAGGATAACAAATTATGGATTCTGAGAAATCTATAGTAAGGAAATATGTTTAAATTTAACATGCGGATCCAAAACTTATTTCACCACAGAATATAGTACCAGTTGTTTCCCCATGGAACTAATATTCTGGGGAACACACATTGGAAACATAGCTCAGGATAATTCTAAGGGAATAAACTGTAAAATTCAAGTGCACCCTTAGTCATGTTCAAAACAAACATCAAGGGGACATTAGTGAAAGTGGCAGAGCAAGGAACTCTGAAACTCTGGAAAAAAAACTGGCAAAAACTGTCAGAATTAACTTTTAGGAGCTCTGGAAATTAACCAAAGGTTTATAGAAACCCAAGGAGCACTTAGTCAAGAAAAACAGCTGAATCTCAGTAAGAACAGCAAGCTTTGTGGTATTTTAACTCACCCTAGTCCCATTTCCTACTTTGTACCTCAGCAGTAGCCTTAAAATAATAGCTCATATTCTTAGTACAAGGGGGAACAGTCCAGACCTCATTCACAAAGAATAATCATTACTAGATCTGTCTGTTGGCTCCCTGGAAGAAGACTGGCTGGAAAGGCTTATCTTTATTTCATCTGACTTGGAACTTGCCCACTGCTATCTGGGGGGTGTTGGTAAAAATTATTTACAGGCAAATGTTTTAGTCATTGCTACATGAGACAATGGATAACAGTTGGAGTGAGTAATGGACTAATCAAAAATCTTGGGTGGAAAGGCTGGAGAATGAGATGCTTTGGATAATAAGGGCTTTGCATAGTTCTAGCATATTCATGGGAATCTACAAGGTCACATGTATTTGTGAACAGGGCTTGAACATGCTCATGAAAGACCTGAGAAGGCCCTAAGATCTCACCTTTGGCTGACCTTGGGGGTCTGTACCAGAAGGAAGTGAAGACTAAGGTATTGTTGTCAGCTGCATGGCTGAGTGTTGAAGGTGTGCTCCAACATACTCACAGAGCCCCTCTGCAAAGATGGGAGGTTTTTTTCTGCCCAGGAGTGTAAGGAAATCTCTTTCTAATCATTAGCTGACCACTAAGCTAATGGGACCAAGACTTCAGTGGACACACATGACAAAGAATACAGACTTTACAGAATTAGTTCAGAAAAGCCATGAGATAAAAAACAGCAACTACAACAAACAGCAACAACAGCAAACCCTGAGGAGGGGGAAGAATCTGATTTCCAGAATTGCCGCAATGTAATACTCAGTGTCCAGTTTTCAACAAAAAATTGCAAGAATTACAAAGAAGCAAGAATGTATAGTTGCTACACAGGAAAATAAAAAAGCAATCAATACAAACTCTCCCTGAGGAAGCCAAGAGATTGGACTTTCTAGGTAAAGACTTTCAATAAAGTATTTAAAACACGTTCAAAGAGCCAAAGAGAACCACACCTAAAGAACTAAAGGAAAGTATGAGAACCATGTCTCACCAAGTAGAATATTGATAAATAGATAAAAGTTATACCAAATATAAATACCAGAGTTGAAAAGTATAAATAACTAAAATGAAAAATTACCTAAAGGGGACCAACATCAGATTTAACTAGGTAGAACAAAAAAGTGAACATGGAGATAGGTCAATTAAGATTATCTAGTCTGAGGAACAGAAAGAGAAGAGAATGAAGAGAAATGAACAAAGCCACAGGGACCTGTGGGGTGTCAGCAAGCATATCAACACACGCATATAATGGGAGCCTCTGAAGAAGAGGAAAGAGGGAAAAGGGCAGAAAGAGTATTTGAAGATATAATAGCCAAAAATGTTCCAAATTTGATAAAAATGTTAATCCATACCTACAAGAAGCTCAACAAACTGCAGATAGGATCAACTCAAAGAGATACACACCTCTTTAGATTAATCAAACTGTCAAAGGTTAAAGATGAAGAGAATCTTGAGAAAAGAAAAGTGACTCATCATATGCAAAGGTTCTTCAATAATATTAACAGCTGATTTCTCCTCAGAAATCATGGATGCCAGAAAGCAGTGAGATGACATATTCAAAGTGCTAAAAAATATACTGTTGAACAAATACTCTGTATCCAGCAAAACTACTCTTAAAAGATGAAGGAGAAATTAAGACATTCTCAGATAAACAAAAATTGAGAGAGTTTGTTGCTAGCAGACCTACCCTGCAGGAAATGCTAAAGAGAGTCAGTCATTCAGGGTGAAGTCAAGGACACTAGATAGTGACTCAAATCCAAGTGAAGAAATAAAGAAAACCGGTAAAGGTAAAGGTACCTACACAAGTAAATACAGAGGACAGAATAAATGTATTTTTGTTTGTAACTCTTTTTATTCTATGTGTACTAAAAGATGAGCACATAAAGCAATTGTAAATCTTTGTTGATAGGCATACAATGTTTAAAAAATAGTTTGTGGCAATAACAGCATAAAGGAGGTGAATGGAGATATATGTGAGCAATGCTTTTCTATATTAAATTGGTATTAATCTAAACTAGACCATTATAAATTAAGACATTAATTATAATACCCAGGGCAACCACTAAGAAAATAACTGAAAACTATACAGAAAAAGAAAAGATCAGGGAATTAATTAAGGTACACTAGAAAAGCTTCTTTAACAAAAAGAAGACAGTATTGGAGGAATTGAGGAATAAAAAAGGTATAAGAAATATAGAAAACAAATATCAAAATGGTAGAAGTTAGTCCTACAATGTCAGTAATTATATTAAATAGAAATAGATTAAACTCTCCAATTAAAAGACAGATATTGGCAGAGTGGATAAAAAATATGATTCCAATTATCTGCTGCCTACTAGAGACCTATCAATACTTTAGATTCAGAGACACAAATAGGTTGATAGTAAAAGGGTCAATCCATCAAGAAGCTATAACAAACATTCACTAAAAACAGAACCCCAAGATACATGAAGCAAAAACTGGCATAATTGAAGGGAGAAATAGACAATTGAGCAATAATAGTTGGAGACTTCAATACTCCACTTTCAATAATGGGTAGAAAAACTGTACAGAAGATCAAAAGTAAACTGAAGACTTGAGCAACACTATAAAGCAACTATACCTAACAGACACATAGAAAATATTTCACCCAACAATAGAAGAATACATATTTTTCTCATGCACTGTGGAACATTTTCCAGGATAGACCATATATTCAGAAACAAAACAAGTCTCAATAAGCTTAAAAATATTTGTCATACAAAATATGTTCTGTGACCACAGCAGAATAAAATTAGAAGTTAACAACAAAAATAAATTTGGAAAGTTCACAAATATATGGAAATTAATGACACATCCCTAACTAACCAACATTAGAGAATAGTTTGAGATGAATGAAAATGACAGCACAGCATACCAAAATTTATGGGATGAAGTGAAAACAGTGCTCAGAGGGAAATTTATAGTAAATGTCTACATTAGAAAAAGAAAAATCTCAAATCAATAGCTTCACCTTTCTTTAAAAAAATAGACAAAGAATAGCAAACTGAACACATGCAAACAGAATGGAAATAAATGAAATGGAGAATAGAAAAATAATATAGAAAATCAACAAAACAAAAAATTTGTTCTTGGAAAAGATCAAGAAGGTGGTCAAGACTTTAGCTAGACTGACAACGAGAGAGAGAGAGAGATAAGAAAATTACAATACTAAAGTTAGGAATGAAAATGAGGACATTACTACTGACCTTATAGAAATAAAAATGACTACAGGGCAATGCTATGAACAATTTTATGCCAACAAACTAGATAATCTTGATGAAATGGACAAATTCCTAGAAACACACAAACTGCAAAACTGAGCGAAGAACAAACAGAAAATCTAGACAGACTTATACCAAGTAAAGAGCATTTGATAAAATATCAAAACCTTCCAACAGATAAAAATTTCAGGACCAAATAGTTTCACTGGTAAATTCTACCAAATATTTGAAGAAGAGTTTACACCAATCCTTCTCAAACTCTTTGAAAAGTATAAGAGGAGAAAACACTTCCCAACTCATCTTTGGGGAGCACATATTACTCTGCTATTAAAACCAGACAAAGATGTCACCAGAAAATCAAAATACATACCAGTACCACTTAGGAACATTGATGCAAAAATCCACAAAAGAACACCAAAAACTGAATCCATTTAGAAAGAATTATATACCACAAACAAGTGGGATTTGCCCAAAGAATGCAATTTTGGTTCCATGTAACAAAATCAATGTAATATACCATATTAATAGAATAAAGAAAAAAGTCACATAACTGTCTCAATAGACACAGAAAAATCATTTGACAAAATTCAGCAGCTGCTTATGGTAAAAAGAATTCAGCATACAATAGACAAGAGCTTTCTCAATCTGTTAAAGGGCATCTGTGAAAAACCCACAGCTAACATTATACTTGATGAAAGACTGGATGTCTTCTTTTTAAGATCAGGAATGGAAAATGATGTCTGCTCTCACCTTTCCTATTTAGCTTTTTCTGGAGATTCTAGTCAGGGCAGTTAGGCAAGCAACAAATAAATAAATAAATGATTGATAAATAAATAAATGGCATCTAGATTGGAAAGGAAGAAGTAAAATTCTCTCTCTTTGCAGATGACATGATCTCATATCCAGGAACACCCAAAGAATCCACAAAAAACTTAGAGCTAATAAAAAAGTTCAGCATAGTTATATGGTATAAGATCCATAAAAAGTCAGTGCCTATATACACTAGCAATGAACATTCTGAAAATAATTAAGAAAACAGTTCCATTAAGAATTGCATCAAAAATATTAAAATACTTAAGAATAAAGTGTAAGACTTTTATACTGAAAACTATACAAAACACTGTTGGAAAATACTAAAAGAAACCTGGGACTTCCCTGGTGGTCCAGTGGTTAAGACTTCGCCTTCCAATGCAGGGGGTGCAGGTTTAATCCCTGGTCGGGGAGCTAAGATCCCACATGCCTCGCGGCCAAAAAACCAAAACATAAAACAAGCAATATTGTAACACATTCAATAAAATACTTTAAAAATGGTCCACATCAAAAAAAAAAAACCCCACTAAACTAAAAGAAACCTAAATAAATAGAAAGACATCCCATGTTTATGGATTGGAAGACAATACTGTAAAGATGGCAATAGTTTCCAAATCAATATACAGGTTAAATGCAACCCCTATTGAAAAAAAAAAACCAACTGCCTCTTTGGCAGAAATTGAGAAACAGATCCTAAAACTTAGTGGAAATGAAAGGGACTTGAAATAGCCAAAATAATCTTGAAAAAGAATAACAAAGTTGGAAGAATCACACCTCATCATTTTAAAACTTAGTACAAAACTACAGTAACCAAGAAAGTTTGGTACTGGCATAAGGATAGACATATAGGTCAATATAATAGAACTGAGAGTAAGAAATAAACATCTATGGTAAATTCATTGTTGAAAAGTGTGCCAATATCATGCAATGGGGAAAGAATAGTTGTCTCAATAAATGGTGCTGGGACCACTGGGTATGCATATGTAAAAGAATGAATTTGGACCCCCCCCATCTCACAGCGTATGCAAAAATTGAAAAGTGTGCCAATATCATGCAATGGGGAAAGAATAGTTGTCTCAATAAATGGTGCTGGGACCACTGGGTATGCATATGTAAAAGAATGAATTTGGACCCCCCCCCCATCTCACAGCATATGCAAAAATGACCTCAAAATGAATTAAGGACCTAAATGTAAAAGTTAAAACTTTAATACTCTTGGAAACATAGGTGTCAATCTTCATAAACTTAATTAGGCAATGGCTTCTTTTATATGACTGCAAAATACAAGCAACTAAATAAAAAATAAATAAGTTGGACTTCCTCAAAATTCAATACTTTTGTGCTTCAAAGGACACTAGCATCAATGTGTAAAGACAGCCCAAAGAATGGAAGAAAGTATTTACAAATCATATATTTGATAAGATCTAGTATACAGAATATATAAAGAACTCTTACAATTCAAAATTAAAAAGACAACTCAATTAAAAAATGGGCAAAGGATTTGAACAGACATTGCTCCAAAGAAGATCTTCAAATGGTGAAAAAGCACATGCAAAGATGCTCAAGATCATTAATTATTAGGGAAATGTAAATCAAAACCACAATGAGATAGTATTTCATACCTACTAGGGTATGTATAGCAATAATTTTTAAAATATGGAAAATAATAAATGTTGACAAGAATGTGGAGAATTGGAAACTTCATACATTGCTTGTGGGAGTGTAAAGTGGTGCATGTGCTATCCAGAACAGTTTGGTAGTTCCTCAAAAACTTAAACATAGAGTTAAAATATTACCTAGCAATTCAACTCCTAGGTTTATAAGAAGAGAATTGAAAACACATGTGCACACAAAAATGTGTACATGAATGTTCATAACAGCATTATTCATAATAGCCAAAAAGTAGAAACAACCCAAATGTTCATCAGCTGATGAATAGATATACAAAAAGTGGTCTCTCCATACAATGGAATATTATTTAGGCATACAAAGAATGGAGCACTGTCATGTGCTAGAACATGGATGACCTTTGAAAACATTATGCTCAATGAAAGAAATCAGTCACAAAAAGCCACATCTTGTATGATTCCATTTATTTGAACTGTCCAGAATAAGCAAATCCATGCAGACAGAAAGCAGATGATTGCTTGCCTAGGGATTGGAAAAGTGGCGGTAGGCAACGGGGGAGGATTGGGAGTGACTGCTAACCAGTACCAGACTCTTTTTGGGGTGATAAAATTTCCTGGATTTAGATAGAGGTATGGTTGCACAATATTGTGAGTATACTTAAATCATGAATTATACACCTTAAGATGGGTGAATTTGTTATGTGAACTATATCTCAATAAAAATATTGTAAAAAAATAAAGCAAATATGATAGTTAATTTTGTGTCAACTTGACTGGATCATGGGATGAGCAGATATCTGGGTAAGCAGTTATTTCTGGGGGTGTCTGTGTCAGTGATTCCAGGAGAGATTAGCATTTGAATCAGTAGGCTGAGTAAAGCACACTGCCCTCCCCAGTGTGGGTGGGTATCATCCAATCCATTGAGGGCCTGACTAGAATAAAATGATGGTGGTTAGAAGGATTTCCCTTCTCTCTGCTTGCCTACTACAGTGGGACATCAATCTTCTCCTGCCCCCGGGGGTTCTAGGTTATCAGACCTTCAGACACGGACTAGATTCTATGCTTAACTAGCTCCCTTGCCTTCCAACTATATGGTCTTCCTGGGTCCCCAGCTTACAGATAGCAGATTGTGAGACTTCTTATTCTCCATAGTTTCATGAACCAGTATCTTATAATAAATTATGTAGTTATAGATATAAATCCTGTAGGTTCTGTTTCTCTGGTGAACCCTGATTAATACAGCCAGAGCAAAGGAAAAAAATCAGCCAAAACCATATACTTATTTTCTGCCCCCAGTTATTTCAGAATCAGTAGTGCAGTCTTAGGTCAAGTCCTGCAAGTAATTCGTTCATCCAGGCTGCATTTACTGCACACCCACTAGCTGCCAGCCCTGAGCTGGGTACCAGGAGTACAGAGAGGAATGAGACTCAGGCTCCCCCTTGAGGAGGCCACAGTCCTGCAGGTGAGACAGAGGTAAGGTGGGGGTCTAATGCTACTGAGGACAGGTGCTTGAGCTGTGAGAATGAGGGCTAGGGACATTTTCACTAGGAGGGGACAGTCAGAGGGCATACAAGTGGTGTGGTTGGGGTCCAGGCAGAGGTGGCCGAGGGCACTCTGTGAAGAGATCAGGCCGACCTCAGATGCCAGGCTGGGGTTTGGACAGTGACTCAATGCTAAGCTTGGAGATATGGCTTTAAAAATATTAATAGAAATTACATTCTAAAAATATAACAGGGTTCATTCAATAAAACTATATACATTGTTCCAGGCCCTGTACTTGGTTTGGGAGAAATGTTGGTGATTAAAAGAGATATTGTCACTGCTCATGTGGCCCTTCAAATATGTGATTAGAAGTCTTCGTGGCAGCATGATTTATAATGGAGAACACCTATAATTTCAGTGTTCAATCTTGACAGAATGGCTAAGTAATTAGAGGTCATAATATGATGAAATGTTATTAATCATTCAAAGTAATGTTTGTTGGTAATTTTGATGGTTGATGTTTAAGATTTAAGCAAAAAAGCAGGTTGCAAATATGAACTGAAAAAATTGCTGGGAATTATATTTCATTGGCTGGTAAAATTATAAGTGATTCTCATTGTATTCCCTCTACTTTTCTGCATTTTCTAAGCAGGGAAATATTTTCTACAACGAGCATGTGCTTTATCATAGTAAAAAATGTTTAGGGCTTCCCTGGTGGCGCAGTGGTTGAGAGTCCGCCTGCCGATGCAGGGGAGACGGGTTCGTGCCCGGGTTCGGGAGGATCCCGCATGCCGCGGGGCGGCTGGGCCCGTGAGCCATGGCCGCTGAGCCTGCGCGTCCGGAGCCTGTGCTCCGCAACGGGAGAGGCCACAACAGTGAGAGGCCCGCGTACCGCAAAAAAAAAAAAAAAAAAAAAAAAAAATGTTTAATATGCCTTAAGAAAACTCCTAAAAGAGCTAAACATTTGGGTCTACCCCAAAATATCTTCTTAGACTTTTCAGACAGCTGGTATGAGGCATAAAGAGAGTACTGTCTTAGCACTTTAGAATTTTTGTACTTTCCTATTAAATATAATAATAAAACACCAACTTCTGTCTCAGCATGGTTAGCTGCTTGTGGTGCTGGAGGAGCCAGCAGGCGATCAGCATTTCTGCACACCCACTGCTGGGAGTGACCATGTAATCCAAGAAAATTGATCTCCAGGTGTCCTTCACCCCAGATGGCATTTTGACAACAAAGATAAAACATTCACACAGTCACAGTGCACATCCAGCTCAATTAGACTCCCTCGTCTTACCCTGGATCTGTTGGAGGGGCTTCTTTATTTTTAAATCCTCCCTTTGAACTTGAGGAGTGCTTTTTATCAGGCTGTAAGCCTTAGTGGTGTTTTATTGTCTGGTGGCTTTTAGAAACTTGGGGCCTACGGCAACTGCCGAATCCATTTGGGGACACCCTGAGGTTTACCTGAGATTATGGGAAGGGGGAGGGTAGAGTATGTCTGCCCACGTTCAAAAGCCCAAACCCCATTTGGAGATGGGCACGTCTGTGTTGCCATGTAAGGAGCCTGGATGATTACCAATGGGCAGAAAAATAGGAGCAATTTTTTTTTCTTGCTGCATCTTCTTTTATTTTTTAAACATCTTTATTGGAGTACAATTGCTCCACAATGGTGTGTCAGTTTCCGCTCTACAACAAAGTGAATCAGCCATACACGTACAAATGCTCCCACATCTCCCCCTCCTGCGCCTCCCTCCCTCCCACCCTCCCCATCCCACCCCTCTAGGTGGTCACAAAGCACCGAGCCGATCCCCCCGTGCCGGGCGGCTGCCTCCCACCAGCTATCCACTCCACACCTGGTAGTGTATACATGTCCATGCCACCCCCCCAACCCCATCACAGCCCACCCTTCCCCCTCCTCACATCCTCAAGTCCATTCCCTAGTAGGTCTGCGTCTCCATTTCCGTCTTACCCCTAGGTTCTTCATGACCTTTTTTTTTTTCTTAGATTCCATATATATGTGTTAGCATACGGTGTTT
>NC_041220.1:107705955-107711121 GCF_002837175.3 Physeter macrocephalus
GCGCGTCCGGAGCCTGTGCTCCGCAACGGGAGAGGCCACAACAGTGAGAGGCCCGCGTACCGCAAAAAAAAAAAAAAAAAAAAAAAAAAATGTTTAATATGCCTTAAGAAAACTCCTAAAAGAGCTAAACATTTGGGTCTACCCCAAAATATCTTCTTAGACTTTTCAGACAGCTGGTATGAGGCATAAAGAGAGTACTGTCTTAGCACTTTAGAATTTTTGTACTTTCCTATTAAATATAATAATAAAACACCAACTTCTGTCTCAGCATGGTTAGCTGCTTGTGGTGCTGGAGGAGCCAGCAGGCGATCAGCATTTCTGCACACCCACTGCTGGGAGTGACCATGTAATCCAAGAAAATTGATCTCCAGGTGTCCTTCACCCCAGATGGCATTTTGACAACAAAGATAAAACATTCACACAGTCACAGTGCACATCCAGCTCAATTAGACTCCCTCGTCTTACCCTGGATCTGTTGGAGGGGCTTCTTTATTTTTAAATCCTCCCTTTGAACTTGAGGAGTGCTTTTTATCAGGCTGTAAGCCTTAGTGGTGTTTTATTGTCTGGTGGCTTTTAGAAACTTGGGGCCTACGGCAACTGCCGAATCCATTTGGGGACACCCTGAGGTTTACCTGAGATTATGGGAAGGGGGAGGGTAGAGTATGTCTGCCCACGTTCAAAAGCCCAAACCCCATTTGGAGATGGGCACGTCTGTGTTGCCATGTAAGGAGCCTGGATGATTACCAATGGGCAGAAAAATAGGAGCAATTTTTTTTTCTTGCTGCATCTTCTTTTATTTTTTAAACATCTTTATTGGAGTACAATTGCTCCACAATGGTGTGTCAGTTTCCGCTCTACAACAAAGTGAATCAGCCATACACGTACAAATGCTCCCACATCTCCCCCTCCTGCGCCTCCCTCCCTCCCACCCTCCCCATCCCACCCCTCTAGGTGGTCACAAAGCACCGAGCCGATCCCCCCGTGCCGGGCGGCTGCCTCCCACCAGCTATCCACTCCACACCTGGTAGTGCTCCATACTGTTCTCCATAGTGGCTGTATCAATTTACATTATTCCCACCAGCAGTGCAAGAGGGTTCCCTTTTCTCCACACCCTCTCCAGCATTTATTGTTTCTAGAGTTTTTGATGATGGCCAATCTGACCGGTGTGAGATGATATCTCATTGTCGTTTTGATTTGCATTTCTCTAATGATTAATGATGTTGAGCATTCTTTCATGTGTTTGTTGGCGATCTGTATATCTTCTTTGGAGAAATGTCTATTTAGTTCTTCTGCCCATTTTTGGATTGGGTTGTTTGTTTTTTTGTTATTGAGCTGCAAGAGTTGCTTATAAATTTTGGATATTAGTCCTTTGTCAGTTGCTTCGTTTGCAAATATTTTCTCCCATTCTGAGGGTTGTCTTTTGGTCTTGTTTATGGTATCCTTTGCTGTGCAAAAGCTTTTAAGTTTCATTAGGTCCCATTTGTTTTTTTTTGTTTTTATTTGCATTTCTCTAGGAGATGGGTCCAACAGGATCCTGCTGTGATTTATGCCATAGAGTGTTCTGCCTATGTTTTCCTCTAAGAGTTTGATAGTGTCTGGCCTTACATTTAGGTCTTTAACCCATTTTGAGTTTATTCTTGTGTGTGGTGTTAGGGATTGTTCTAATTTCATACTTTTACATGTAGCTGTCCAGTTTTCCCAGCACCACTTATTGAAGAGGCTGTCTTTTCTCCACTGTATATCCTTCCCTCCTTTATCAAAGATAAGGTGACCATATGTGTGTGGGTTTATCTCTGGGCTTTCTATCCTGTTCCATTGATCTATATTTCTGTTTTTGTGCCAGTACCATACTGTCTTGTTACTGTAGCCTTGTGGTATAGTCTGAAGTCAGGGAGCCTGATTCCTCCAGCTCCATTTTTTGTTCTCAAGATTGCTTTTGTGTTTCCATACAAATTGTGAAATTTTTGGTCTAATTCTGTGAAAAATGCCAGTGGTAGTTTGATAGGGATTGCATTGAATCTGTAGATTGCTTTGGGTAGTAGAGTCATTTTCACAATGTTGATTCTTCCAATCCAAGAACATAGTATATCTCTCCATCTATTTGTATCATCTTTAATTTCTTTCATCAGTGTCTTATAATTTTCTGCATACAGGTCTTTTGTCTCCTTAGGTAGGTTTATTCCTAGATATTTTATTCTTTTTGTTGCAATGGTAAATGGGAGTGTTTTCTTAATTTCACTTTCAGATTTTTCATCATTAGTGTATAGGAATGCCAGTGATTTCTGTGCATTAATTTCGTATCCTGCTACTTTACCAAATTCATTTACTTTTTAAAAACATGTGCTGATTTTGCTGCTTAGTGATTGCTTAAGGTCAGAGTTCTTAGTGGCAGTTAACTCCTAGCCAGAGTGTTTAAGATATCTGTCTTTGTTTTTATTTAAAAGTTTTTCATTGGATAAAAATGTTACATTTTACAGGTTATCAACTATCGAGAATTTCTGTAATAGAAGAAATGGTTTTCTGAGGGAATTAAACTGATTAGTATTCTGAATATTTCAGTGTATCATACAAAGAAAATTCATATGAAAGGTCTTCTTAAGGTTAACGATAAAATTTACTATGTTAATTTTCCATTAGTTATATTACCTAAAAGAGTTAGAGTTTGTTATTTTCTAAGATGTAAGTACAGTGATGCTTGACATTTTGCTAGCTTTTGAGAAGATAGTAACTGCTGAACTTTGATAAATTATACGCAGTCAGTTAAGATAAAAATGAATAAGAAATAAATGGTTATGGCAGACAATTAACATACAGCAAAAAAAAAAAAAAAAAAACCCTTAATAAGAAAGCCACTTACACAGTTAGGTGGCACTGTTTCCTTTTTCTTTTCAAATATTTGACTAAGTGTAATTAAAATATGAAGAGGTTTCATGTGGCCTTATTTAGATCTAGCCAGATTAAAGGCAAATAGGAAAAGTAAATTAGAAACCAGTTTGAGATGAAGATCCAACCTCCGTGTGTTACTGAAACATATCTTCCAACCCATGAGCAGAGAGCAACTGATTGTTTTAGGACTGCTGAGCAAACATTTGGGGTGCTCTCAAGGGTTTCTGAGGGCAGGCTTCAAGGGTCTGGAACCTTAGAGTCATGTGGGACTGACAGGTGACTTGAGTAGGTGAAGTGGCCTGGATGTAAGATGGGAGGGAGTCATGGGTTTGCGGTGCCCTGGTGTACATCTGCAGGCCTGTGCCATGTGTTCTTGCCTTTGGGAGTTTGAATCCTTTGTTGCCAGGCTTAATATTCCTTTCTTTTCTATTTTCTTCCCTCACAATCAAAGTCAGAAATCTAGTTATTTAAAATGTTTATGTAATTTCCTGGGTCCTATCTATCTATTGCTTTTTCTTTTTTTAATTGAAATAAAATATTATATTAGTTTCAGGTGTACAACATAGTGACTTGACATTTATATACATTACAGATGACCATGATAAGTTTAGAACCATCTGTCACTGTACAAAGTTACTCTGATGTTATTGACTATATTCCCTATGTTGTACATTGCATCTCTGTGACTTATTTATTTTATAACTGAAAGTTTGTACATCTAAACCTCCTGCACCTATTTCACCCAATCCCCCACCTACCTCCTTTGGCAACCTCCAGTTTGTTTTCTGTATCTGTGAGTCTGTTTCTGTTTTGTTTGTTTTGTTTTTTAGATTCCACATATAAGTGAAATTATATTGTATTTGTCTTTGACCTATTTCACTAAGCATAATATTCTCTAGGTCCATCCATGGTGTCACAAATGGTGAAATTTCATTCTTTTTTATGGCTAAGTAATATTCCATGTCTGTATGTGTGGATGCTTAAGTTGCTTCCATATCTTGGATAATGTAAATAATGCTGTAATGAACATAGGGGTACATACATGTTTTTGAATTAGTGCTTTTGTTTTCTTCAGATAAATACCCAGAAGTGGAATTGCTGTATCATATGGGAATTCCATTTTTAATTTTTTGAGGAACCTCCATACTGTTTTCCATAGAGGCTGCACCAGTTTACATTCCCATCAACAGTGCACAAGTGTTCCCTTTTCTCCTCATCCTCACCAACACTAGTTTTGTTTTGATAATAGCCGTTCTGAGTGGTGTGAGGTGATATCTCATTATGGTTTTGATTTGCATTTCCCTGATGATTAGTGATGTTGAGCATCTTTTCATGGACCTATTGTCCATCTGTATGCCTTCTTTGGAAAAATGTCGGTTTGGGTCCTCTATCCATTTTTCAGTTGGGTTTGCTTTTTTGATGTTGAGTTGTATGAATTCTTTGTATATTTTGAATATTAACCCCTTGTCAGATATATTGTTTGCAAATATCTTCTTTCATTGAGTAGGCTGCTTTTTTGGTTTGTTGATAGTTTCCTTCACTGTGCAAAACCTTTTTAGTTTAATTTGATGTAGTCTCATTTGTTTGTTTTTGCTTTTGTTTTCCTTGCCTGATGAGACATAGCGAAACAAATATTGCTAAAACCCATGTCAAGGAGCATGCTATGTTTTGTTCTAGGAATTTTATGGTTTCAGGTGTTAGATTTAAGTCTTTAATCAATTTGGTGTTTATTTCTGTATATGTGAAAGAATAGTCTAGTTTGATTCTTTTGCACATAGCTGTCCAGTTTTCCCAACAACATTTATTGAAGAGGTTGTCTTTTTCCTGTTGTATACTTTTGTCTCCTTTGTTGTAGATTAGTTGACCACTATTCTGTTTTGATTACTATAGCTTTATAGTATAGTCTGAAATCAGGGAGCATGATACCTCCAGCTTTGTTCTTCTTTCATAAGATTGCTTTGACTATTAGGGGTCTTTTGAGGTTTCATACAAATTTTAGAATTGTTTGTTACATTTCTGTGAAAAGTTATTCAATGCATTGAATCTGTAGTTTGCTTTGGATTACATGGACATTTTATCAATATTAATTCCTCCAATCCATGAGCATGGTACATCTTTCTAATTATTTGTGGCATCTTCAATTTATTTCATTAATATCTTATAGTTTTCAGAGTACAGGTCTTTCATTGCCTTAGGTAGGTTTATTCCTAGATATTTTATTCTTTTTTTTTTTTTTTTTTTTTTTCTTTTTGTGGTACGCGGGCCTCCCCCTGCTGCGGC
>NC_041220.1:107713475-107719185 GCF_002837175.3 Physeter macrocephalus
TTGTAGACAGCATATATATGGGTCTTGTTTTTGTATCCATTCAGCCAGTCTGTGTCTTTTGGTGGGAGCATTTAATCCATTTACATATAAGGTAATTATTGATATGTATGTTCCTATTCCCATTTTCTTAATTGTTTTGCCTTTGTTATTGTAGGTCTTTTCCTTCTCTTGTGTTTCTTGCATAGAGAAATTCCTTTAGCATTTGCTGTAAAGCTGGTTTGGTGGTGCTGAACTCTCTCAGCTTTTGCTTATCTGTAAAGGTTTTAATTTCTCCATCAAATCTGAATGAGATCCTTGCTGGGTAGAGTAATCTTGGTTGTAGGTTTTTCTCCTTCATCACTTTAAATATGTCCTGCCTTGCTTGTTTCCTCTTTAGTTCTTCTAGGTCCTTGTTAAATGTTTCTTGCATTTTCTCTATTCTATTTCCACGATTTTGGATCATCTTTACTATCATTATTCTGAATTCTTTTTCAGGTAGACTGCCTATTTCCTCTTCATTTGTTAGGTCAGGTGGGTTTTAATCTTGCTCCTTCATCTGGTGTGTGATTTTCTGTCTTCTCATTTTGCTTATCTTACTGTGTTTGCCTTGCTCCATCTGCTGTGTGTTTTTCTGTCTTCTCATTTTGCTTATTTTACTGTGTTTGGGGGTCTCCTTTTTGCAGGCTGCAGGTTTGTTGTTCCCTTTGTTTTTGGTGTCTGTCCCCAGTGGCTAAAGTTGGTTCAGTGGGTTGTGTAGGCTTCCTGGTGGAGGGGACTAGTTCCTGTGTTCTGGAGGATGAGGCTGCATCTTGTCTTTCTGGTGGGCCAGTCCACGTCTGGTGGTGTTTTTTTGTGGTGTCTGTGGCCTTATTATGATTTTAGGTAGCCTCTCTGGTAATGGGTGGGGTTGTGTTCCTGTGTTGCTAGCTGTTTGGCATAGGGTGTCCAGCACTGTAGCTTGCTTGTCGTTGAGTGAAGCTGGGTCTTGGCGTTGAGATGGAGATCTCTGGGAGATTTTCACCATTTGATATTACAGGGAGCTGGGTGGTCTCTTGTGGACCAGTGTCCTGAAGTTGCCTCTCCCACCTCAGAGGCACAGAACTGACTCCTGGCTGGAGCACCAAGAGCCTGTCCTCCACACAGCTCAGAATAAAAGGGAGAAAAAGTAGAAAGAAAGGAAGAGGATAAAGTAAAATAAAATAAAGTAAGATAAAATAAAATAAAGTTATTAAAATAAAAATAATTATTAAGAAAAAAATTTTTTAAGTAAAAAAACAAAACAAAACGGATGGACAGAGCCTTCGGAGAAATGGTGAAAGCAAAGCTATACAGACGAAATCTCACACAGAAGCATAAACATACACATTCACAAAAAGAGGAAAAGGGGAAAAAATAATATATCTTGCTCCCAAAGTCCACCTCCTCAATTTGGGATGATTCGTTGTCTATTCAGGTTTTCCACCAATGCAGGGTACATCAAGTTGATTGTGGAGATTTAATCCTCTGCTCCTGAGGCTGCTGGGAGAGATTTCCCTTCCTCTTCTTTGTTCGCACAGCTCCCGGGGTTCAGCTTTGGATTTGGCCCCGCCTCTGCATGTAGGTCGTCTGAGGGCGTCTGTTCTTTGCCCAGACAGGACGGGGTTAAAGGAGCAGCTGGTTCGGGGGCTCTGGCTCACTCAGGCTGGAGGGAGGGAGGGGTATGGATGCACCGCGAGCTGGCGTGACGTTGCACCAGCCTGAGGCATGCCGTGCGTTCTCCCGGGTAAGTTGTCCCTGGATCACGCGACCCTGGCAGTGGCGGGGTGCACAGGCTCCATGGAGGGGAGGTGTGGATAGTGACCTGTGCTCACACACAGGCTTCTTGGTAGTGGCAGCAGCGGCCTTAGCGTCCATGCCCGTCTCTGGGGTCCGCGCTGATAGCCACGGCTTGCGCCCATCTCTGGAGCTCCTTTAAGCAGCACTCTTAATCCCCTCTCCTCGCGCATCAGGAAACAAAGAGGGCAGAAAAAGTCTCTTGCCTCTTCGACAGGTCCAGACTTTTTCCCGGACTCGCTCCTGGCTAGCTGTGGCGCACTAGCCCCTTCAGGCTGTGTTCACGCCGCCAGACCTCTCCCTGGGATCCGACCGAAGCCCGAGCCTCAGCTCCCAGCCCCCGCCCGTCCCTGGCGGGTGAGCAGACAAGCCTCTTGGGCTGGTGAATGCTGGTCGGCACCGATCCTCTGTGCGGGAATCTCTCCGCTTTGCTCTCCGCACCCCTGTTGCTGCGCTCTCCTCCGCGGCTCCGAAGCTTCCCCCACCACACACACAGTCTCTGCCCGTGAAGGGGCTTCTAGTGTGTGGAAACCTTTCCTCCTTCACAGCTCCCTCCCACTGGTGCAGGTCCCGTCCCTATTCTTTTGTCTCTGTTTATTCTTTTTTCTTTTGCCCTACCCAGGTACGTGGGGAGTTTCTTGCCTTTTGGGAGGTCTGAGGTCTTCTGCCAGCATTCAGTGGGTGTTCTGTAGGAGTTGTTACACGTGTAGATGTATTTCTGATGTATCTGTGGTGAGGAAGGTGATCTCCGTGTCTTACTCTTCCGCCATCTTCCCAGCTCTCCAGGAGTAAATATTAACACTCATAGCAACTAAGATTTACTTTCATGATGTTGGCCATTTGTGAAGAGGGAAAAGACTAACATTTATTGAGCTCCTGCTAAGTGCCAGGCACACTCCATGTGGAAGCTCATTCAACCATCTCAGTGACCCTAGGAGTTAAGTGTTTTTATTCCCATTCTGGAGAAGATGAAATTGAAGCTGAGAAAATAAGGAATTTATCCATCTTTTAAGTGACAGAGTTGAGATATGCACCTCAGTCGTTCCAGTTCTAAAGACCTTGTTTCTTCTTCTTGTCCTGACTGCGCTTTATGTATATGAAGTCTCATTTAATCAAATTGGCTTTCTTGCCCATGGTACTTTTATTGTGGGCAGGAAAAGGGAACATGAAAACTATTATTATACTAATAAGGGAAGCCTGACTAATTTCTGCAGTAAGTGGATGTGGTCACACTCCACCAGTGTTTGCTGAATGAATGAATGATATGCACGTGCCTTAAAAATGGTATAAATGCTGCTTTTTGTTATACTCCTATGTATGTATGTGTGTATGTATGTATGTGTTTACCTATTTAATTTTATTGTTATGAGGACACTTAACATGAGATCTACCTTCTTAACAAATTTTTAAATGTAAAATACTTTGCTGTTGACTGTAGGTGCAACGTTGTACAGCAGATCTATAGAGCGTATTTATCTTGCTTAACTAAAATTTTATGCCCATTGATTACTAACTCCCCATTCTCCCCACCCCCAGCCCTGGTCAACCACCATTCCACTCTTTATTTTATGAATTTGACTATTTTAGATACCTTATAAGTAGAATCATGCAATATTTAACTTTCTGTGACTGGCTTATTTCACTTAACATAATTCCCTCAGGGTTCATCCATGTTGTTGCATAATACAGAATTTCCTTCCTTTTTAAGGCTGAATAGTATTCCACTGTACATAGGTACCACATTTTCTTTATCCATTCATCTGTCCATGGACATTTAGGTTGCTGCCACACCTTGGCTATTGTGAATAGTGTTGCAGTGAACACAGAAGTGCTAATACCTCTTTGAGCCTGATTTCAATTTTGGGGGTTAAGTACCCAGAAGTGGAATTGCTATATCATACAGTAGTTCTCTTTGTAATATTTTGAGGAAGCTCCATATTGTTTTCCACAGCAGCTTCATCTTTTTACATTACCACCAACAGTGTGCAAGGATTCTAATTTCTCTACATCCTTGCCAATACTGGTTGTCCATTTTTTAAAAAATGTATAATAGCCATCCTGACAGTTGTAAGATGATATCTCATTGTGGTATTGATTTGCTTTTCCCTGATGCTTACTGATATTGAGTATTTTCTCCTATACCTGTTGGCCATTTGTTATGTCTTCTCTGGAGAAATGTCTATTCAAGTACTTAATCCATTTTAAAATTTGGTTATTAGTCTTTTTTAAAAACTTTTGAGGTGTAGGCATTCCTTATATGCTTTGGAGATTAACTCCTTATCAGATATACGGCTTGCAATATTTTTTCCCATCCTGTAAGTTTTTTTTACTCTACTGGTTGTTTCCTTTTCTGTGTAGAAGCTTTTTATTTTGATGTACTCCCACTTGTTTACTTTTATTTTTGTTACCTATGCTTGTGGTGTCATATCCAAAAAATCATTGTCAAGATCAATGTCATGCAGTTTTCCCCCTATGTTTTCTTCTAGGAGTTTTTCAGTTTATGGATTAAGGACATAAACAGCCTTATATTTGTGTCTTTAATCCATTTGGGGTTGATTTTTATGTATGGTGTGAGATTAGGGGCCAATTTCATTCTTTTCCGTGTGGATATCCTGTTTTCCCAACACTATTTATTGAAGAAACTCTCTTTTCCCCATTGTGTATTCTTGGCTCTCTAGACAAAAATAAATTGCCCATACGTGTGGATTTATTTATAAGTTCTCTATTATGTTCCATTGGTCTATATGTCTGTCTGTATGCCAGTAAACTATGTTTCGATTACTATAGCTTTGTAATATATTTTGAAAACAGGAAGTATGATGCCTCTAGCTTTGTTCTTCTTTCTCAAGGTTGATTTGGTTGTTCATGGTATTTTGTGGTTTCATTTGAACTTTAGAATTATTTTTTCTATTTATGTAAAAAATACTATTGGGATTTTGATAGGGATTGCAGTGAATCTGTAGATTGCCTTGGGTAGTACAGACATTTTGATAATTTTATCTTCCACCCCATGAGATGGATGCCTCTCCACTTGTTTGTTTACTTTCTTTCATTCAATGTTTTGTAGTTTTCAGTATACAAGGCTTTCACCTCCTTAGTTAATTTTATCCCTTCATATTGTATTCTTTTATTCTGCTGTTGTAAATGGGATTGTTTCTCATTTTTTTTCAGATAGTTCATTATAAGTGTATAGAAATACAACTGATTTTTGTATGTTAGTTTTGTATCTTGCAAACTTACTGAATTTCTTTATTAGTTCTAATAGTTATTTTTAACCCTATAACCATAAAAGTATAGTTACATAAAACTTTAAAATATAAATCTTTGGGATTTTCTATATAAGATTGTGTTATCTGCCAACTGGGACAGTTTTACTTCTTCCTTTCAGTTTGGATGCCTTTATTTCTTTTCCTTGCCTAATTGCTTTGGCTAGAATTTCTAGTACTATGTTGAATAGAAGTGGTAAGAGTGAGCCTCTTTGACTTGTTCTTGATCTTGGAGGAAAAACTTTCAGTCTTTACCATTGAGTATGATGTTAGCTGTGGGCTTGTCATAAATGGCTTTTATATTTTGAGGTAAAATTTCCTCCTATTCATATTTTATTGAGAGTTTTTATCATGAGATGCTGTTGAATTTTGTCAAACTTTTTTTCTGTGTCTGTTGAAATAATCATGTGATGATTATCTTTTATTTTGTTAATGTGAAATATCATATTAATAGATCTGTTTATGTTAATCCATCCTTACATCCCAGGAAGAAACTACTTGATCATTGTATATGATTCCTTTAATGTGCTACTGGATTTGATTTTCTGGTATTTTGTTGAGGATTTTTTGCATCCATTTTCATCAGGGATATTGGCCAGTATTTGTTTTTTTTTTTTTTTTTTTTTTGCTGTACGCGGGCCTCTCACTGTTGT
>NC_041220.1:107719210-107786575 GCF_002837175.3 Physeter macrocephalus
CCACCGGCCATGCCTCATTGGCCCACCTGCTCCGCGGCATGCGTCATCCTCCCGGACCGGGGCACGAACCCATGTCCCCTGCATCGGCAGGCGGACTCTCAACCACTGCACCACCAGGGAAGCCCTGTTTTTGTTTTTGTCATGTCTTTGTCTGGCTATGGTATCAGGGTAATTCTGGCTTCACAAAATGAGTTTGGAAATGTTTCTTTTTTTCAATTATTTGGAAGAGTTTGAGAAAGATTGGTATTAATCATTCTTTAAATGTTTCGTAGAATTGACCAGTGAAGTCATCTGGTCCTGGAGTTTTCTTTGTTTGGAGGTTTTCGATTACTGATTCAATCTCCACATTAGTTAAAGCCCTATTTAGACTTTCTGTTATTCATGATTTAGTCTTGAAAGGTTGTATGTTTCTAGGAATGTATCTGTTTCTTCTACGTTATCCAGTTTGTTGGTATATAATTGTTCACAGAAGTCTTTTATTATCTTTTTATTTCTGTAGCATCAGTTGTAATGTCTCTTCTTTTATTTCTGCCTGTTTGAGTCTTTTCTCTTTTTTTTTCTTAGTCTAGATAAGGGTTTGTCAATTTTGTATGTGTTTTCAAAAAACAAACTTTAGTTTCATTGTTTTTTTCTGTTTTAAAAATTTCATTTATTTCTGCTCTAATATTTATTTCCTTCCTTCTGTAATTTTGGGCTTAGTTTGCTCTTCTTTGCCTAGCTCCTTGAGGTGTAAAGTTAGATATTTTTTTGAGAGCTTTCTTCCTTTTTAATGTAAGTGTTTATCACTGTGAATTTCACTCTTAGTACTATTTTTGCTGCATCCTATAAGTTTTGGTATGTGTGTTTCCATTTTCCTTTGTCGCAAGGTATTTTTTAAGTTACGCTTTTGTTTTCTTCTTTGATCCAATGACTGTTCAAGAATGTTGTTTAATTTCCTGTATTTGTGAATTTCCAGTTTTCCTTCTGCTATGGATTTCTAGTTTTCCTTAGTTGTCAGAAAAAAAAAAACTTAGTTTGCTTTCCATCTTCTTAAATTTGTTAGGACTTGCTTTGTGATCTAACATGTGATCTATCCTTGAGAAAGACCTGTGTGTGCTTGAGAAGAATGTATATTTTGATACTCTTGGTTGGAATGTTCTATATATGTGTTAGGTTCACATGGTCTGTAGTGTTATTCAAGTCCTCTATTTCCTTATTGATCTTCAGTCTGGATTTTCTGTCCATTAGGGCATTGAAGTCTTCTACAATTAATTGTATTGCTATCAGCTTCTTCCGTCAATTCTGTCAATGTTTGCTTTATATGTTTAGGTGCTCTGATGTTGGGTGCATATATACTTATAATTGTTATATCTTCCTGATGGAGTGATCCTTTTATCATTATATCATGTCCTTCTTCATCTCTTGTGACAGTCTTTGACTTAAAGTTTATTTTGTCTGATATAAGTACAGCCACTTCTGATTTCTTTTGGTTACTGTGTGCATGGAATATATTTTTCTATCCCTTTGCTGTCAGCTGAAGTGTATTCTTAAATCTAAAGTGAGTTTCCTGTAGACAGCATATAATTGGTTTTCTTTTTTAATTCATTCAGCCACTCTTTGTCTTTTGATAGGAGAGTTTAACACATGTACACTTAAAGTAATTGCTGATAGGGAAGGATTTACTATTGACATATTTTTAGTTTTCTGTCAGTCTTGTAGTTCTTTTGTCTGCCTTTTTCTCTCTTGCTGTCCTTCCTTGTGTTCTGTTGATTTTTTGTATTAATATGCTTTTATTCACCTCTTGTTTTCTTTTATGTACTTCTATAGGTAGTTTTTTGCATGTGTGGTTACTCTGAGGCCTAAGTAAAATACTTTTATAGTTTTAACATAATTTTAAGCTAATAACAACTTAAGTCAATTGCATACCAAACACTATACTTTAACTTCTTCCTCTCCACTCATTTTATTATTGTTGTCACAATTCATATCTATTCATACTGCTTATCTTTTAACATTTTTTTGGTATATTTTTAATACTTTTGTCTTTTAACTTTTGTACTGGAATTAAAACTGATTTACCCACTACTATTACGGGAATGCATTATTCTGTATTTGTCTAGGTATTTACCTTTACCATCATGTTTCAGACTTCTTTATGATATGGCATACTCTTGAGTGTCCCTTTGTTTCATCCTGAAGAACTTTTTTAGTATTTCTTATAAGGCAGTTCTAGTGGTGACAAACCCCTTAAGCTTTTGTTTTTTGGGAAAGTCTTTATCCTTTCTTCATTTTGAAGGATAGTTGTTTTGCCAAGTGTAGTATTCTTGGTTGGCAATTTTGGGGGGCACTTTGAATTTATCATCCCACTCCCTTCTGACCCGCAAGCTTTTTGTTGAAAAATCTGCTGAGAGTCTTATAGGAGTTCCCTTGTATGTGACAAGTCACTTTTCTTTTGCTTCTTCCAAATTATATCTTTATCTTTGACTTTTGACAATTTGATTATAATATGTCTCAGTGTGGATTCCTTTGGGCAGTCCTTATGTGGTGCATTTTGGGCTTCTTGGATCTGGACATTCATTTCTTTCCTCAGATTTTGGGAGTTTTCAGCCATTATTTCTTTGAATAAGCTTTCTGGTCCTTTCTTTCTCTCTCTCTTCCTTCTGGGCTTTCCATCATGTGTATGTTAATCATTTGGGGGTTATCCCATAAGTTCCTAAACATTTCTTTACTCTTTTTCATTCTTATTTCCTTTTGCTTCTCTGACTGAATTATTTCCAATAACCTGTCTTCGTGTTCACATGAAGATCTTTTCTTCTGCTTTATCTAATTACTATTATACCCTTCAATTGAAATTTTCAGTGCAGTTACTATGTTCTTGAGCTCCTTGATTTCTGTTTGGTTCTTAAAATGTATTCTATCTTTGTTACAATTCTCACATTGTTCATGCATTGGTCTCTTGACCTCAGTGAATATCTTTATGACAATTATTTTGAATTCTCTGTCAGGTAAATCGTATAGCTCTTCTTCATTATGGTTAGTTTCTGGAGATTTATCTTGTTCTTTTGTTTGGAACATCTTTGCTTGATTCTTCATTTTCCTTAATTCTCTTTTTTGGTGTCTGCACATTGTACAAAGGAGACACCTCTCCCAGTATTTGCCAGCTGGTCTCATACAGGAGAAAACCCCACCAATAAGCTGGGCCAGATAATCTTGGGGCCTCTACCAATTCGCCTCCCCAGGAAAAAACATGCAGCTGTGTTTTTGTCTACTTGCTCTATGTTGAGTCAGTGAGTGGAAAACTATGGTGTCTACCAGTCCAAACCACCATCTCTGTTCTTTCCCTGGAAGCTAGACTGTATCATACCTGTCAGGGCTTCAAGACTGGAAAGTCAGATGCCAGTTCTTTGGGGATCACTGGAAAAGTTGGTGTATTGAATACATAATTCAACCGTTTCCCTCCCCAGAAGGAAGCCCCTTCTAACTGAAGCTAATGTGTCCTCTTGAGCAAGAGAGGAATTGCATGGTGTTTTTAAAATTCCACAAACTGGGAGAGTGATGTCAGCAAGATGTTAGAATAGGAAATCCTAGCTCCTAGATCCTGCTGTTTCATTAGGAATGTCTACACATCAACAAAGAAATAGTCCCTGCCTGCTCCTCAACAGAGTGTTAGGGTCTTGCCAAGCATCCCTTTTTCTTGCCAATCCTGTGTGGTCATTGCTGCTCTATTTTCCAGGCATTCAAGTGCAGCCAAGAAGGAAAATCTAAGAACTGGGACTCTCTTCATGATTGTGACTGATCAGAGTCTTTTCAGAGGAATCATTTTTACAGTTTCTAAAGGACTTAGATTAATACTGAAACAGCACCCTGGTCACTCACTCATTGGTCATCTGCATATGTGATTCACAGGTTTCTATAGTCACTAGTGAGTAACAAAAGGATATATATCAGTTAGCTATTGCTGCATAACAAATCACCTTAAACTTAGTGACTTAAAACAATAAGCTTTTATCATTGCTTATGAGTCTACAAGTCAGCTGGGCAGTTCTGCTGATCTGGACTAGGCTCAGCTCATCTTGGGTGGGTTTGCTCAGGTGTCTGCAGTCAGCCTGTGGGTCAGCCAAGCAATGGCTGGTCTAGGACGGCTGTGGCTGGGGTGAGTCATCTCTGTTCCACATGGTCTCTCATCTGCCAACTGGCAGGTCTGGGCTTGTTCATAGATGGTGGCAGGGTTCCAAGAGAAAGGGTGTAATAGTGCAAAGCCTCTCAAGACCTAAGCTTAGAACTGACACACCATCCCTCCCACCCCATTTGTTTGGCTAAATCAAATCTCCAAGCCAGCCCAGATGCGAGGACTGGGGAAATAGACTCCATCTCTTGATGGAAGATGCCAGAAAGTTGTAGTGCAAAGGGTGTGATATGAAGGTGGGTGAAAAATGGGTGTTAAAGTCAGTGACTTGGAGCAGAGAGAGTTGTTATCTTCATAGTAGAGCAGGGGAGGAAATGGGGTGTTAAGATCTATATGTATGGTTTCCTTTGCTGTGCAAAAGCTTTTAAGTTTCATTAGGTCCCATTTGTTTATTTTTGATTTTATTTCCGTTACTCTAGGAGGTGGGTCAGAAAAGATCTTCCTGTAATTTATGTCAAAGAGTGTTCTGCCTGTGTTTTCCTGTAAGAGTTTTATAGTGTCTGGCCTTACATTTAGGTCTTTAATCCATTTTGGGTTTATTTTTGTGTATGGTGTTAGGAAGTGTTCTAATTTCATTCTTTTACATGTAGCTGTCCAGTTTTCCCAGCACCACTTATTGAAGAGTCTGTCTTTTCTCCACTGTATATTCTTGCCTCCTTTGTCAAAGATAAGGTGACCATATGTGCGTGGGTTTATCTCTGGGCTTTCTATCCTGTTCCATTGATCTGTATTTGTTTTTGTGCCAGTACCATACTGTCTTGATTACTGTAGCTCTGTAGTATAGTCTGAAGTCAGGGAACCTGATTCCTCCAGCTCCATTTTTTTTTTCCTCAAGATTGCTTTGGGTATTTGGGGTCTTTTGTGTTTCCTTACAAATGGTAAAAATTTTTTTTTCTAGTTCTGTGAAAAATGCCAGTGGTAATTTGATAGGGATTGCAGTGAATCTGTAGATTGCTTTGGGTAGTACAGTCATTTTCACAATGTTGACTCTTCCAGTCCAAGCACATGGTATATCTTTCCATCTGTTTGTATCATCTTTGATTTCTTTCCTCAGTGTCTTATAGTTTTGTGCATACAGATCTTTTGCCTCCTTAGGTAGGTTTATTCGTAGGTAGTTTATTCTTTTTGTTGCAGTGGTAAATGTGAGTGTTTCCTTGATTTCTCTTTCTGATTTTTTGTTGTTAGCGTATAGGAATGCAAGAGATTTCTGTGCATTAATTTTGTATACTGCTATTTTAACAAATTCATTGATTAGCTCTAGTAGTTTTCTGTTAGCATCTTTAGGATTCTCTATGTATAGTATCATGTCATCTGCAGTGACAGTTTTAGTTCTTCTTTTCCAATTTGGATTCCTTTTATTTCTTTTTCTTCTCTGATTGGCATGGCTAAAACTTCCAAAACTATGTTGAATAATAGTGGTGAGAGTGGGCACCATTGTCTTGTTCCTGATCTTAGAGGAAATGTAAAAACACAGCCCTCAGAATGGGAGAAAATATTTGCAAATGAAGCAACTGAGGAAGGATTAATCTCCAAAATATACAAGCAGTTCATGCAGCTCAATATCAAAAAAACAAACAACCCAATCCAATAATGGGCGGAAGACCTAAATAGACATTTCTCCAAAGAAGATATACAGATTGCCAACAAACACATGAAAGGTTGCTCAACATCACTAATCATTAGAGAAATGCAAATCAAAACTACAATGAGATACCATCTCACACCGGTCAGAATGGCCATCATCAAAAAATCTACAAACAATAAATGCTGGAGAGGGTGTGGAGAAAAGGGAACCCTCTTGCACTGTTGGTGGGAATGTAAATTGATACAGCCACTATGGAGAACAGTATGGAGGTTCCTTAAAAAATTAAAAATAGAACTACCATATGACCCAGCAATCCTACTACTGGGCATATACCCTGAAAAAACCATAATTCAAAAAGATACATGTACCACAATGTTCATTGCAGCACTATTTACAATTGCCAGGACATGGAAACAACCTAAGTGTCCATCAACAGATGAATGGATAAAGAAGGTGTGGCACATATATACAATGGACTATTACTCAGCCATAAAAAGAAACGAAATTGAGTTATTTGTAATGAGGCAGATGGACCTAGAGTGTGTCATACAGAGTGAAGTAAGTCAGAAAGCGAAAAACAAATACCGTACGCTAATGCTCATATATGGAATCTAAAAAAGCGGTACTGATGAACCTAGTGGCAGGGCAGGAATAAAGACGCAGACGTAGAGAACGGACTTGAGGACGCAGGAGGGGAAGGGTAAGCTGGGACGAAGTGAGAGAGTGGCATGGACATATATACACTACCAAATGTAAAATAGATAGTTAGTGGGAAGCTGCTGCATAGCACAGGGAGATCAGCTCGGTGCTTTGTGACCACCTAGAGGGGTGGGATAGGGAGGGTGGGAGGGAGACGCAAGAGGGTGGGGATATGGGGATATACGTATACTTATACATTCACTTTGTTGTACAACAGAAACTAACACAACATTGTAAAGCAATCAAACTCCAGTAAAGATATATAAAAAAAGATCTATATGTATTATTCATGTAACAGAAGGACCCAGGGAACAAGTACACCCTTGGGGTTAACATACCACCCCAGTATTTCTTGGCTGAGAACCAGAGCTCTTTCCCAGGTTACAAAACCCAGTGTCAGTAGCAGAGAGTGAGTTGAAGTGTCATCCTAGGAGTTTTTAATAAGTATGTGGTGCATATATGTATGTATGTTCTAAACATTTAAAATAAATCTCCTGTGTGTACCAGTTACTTATTACAGTAATTCTGTAAGGAGGTACTGCTTGCCCCATTTTACAGCTGTGGAGACTGAGACTCATCAAAGTGAAATAACTTACGGCTGCCATAGCTACTCTGTGGTGGGCCAGGATTCCAGCCTCCATCTTCTGAGGCCAAAGCCCTGCACTCTTCCCATCTTCTCTCTGTTACAAGCTGATTTCTCATTCGGCGTTAATTGTATATCCTGATGACTCAGCAGCATGGAATGAGAGACAGTGAATCCTTGTCCTTATGTGATTCTGGGATGCAGATAAGGAATATGTGGTCAGATTCAGTATCTACAGGCTCATATTGAGCACCGACTGTATGAAAAGATGGTGTATTAGTTTCTTATTTCTGCCCTAATAAATTATCGTCACCACTGGCTTAAAACAACACAAATTTATTCTCTTACAGTTCTAGAGGTCAGAAGTTTGGAATGGGTTTTACTGGGCTAATATTAAGGTGTCAGTGGGGCTGCTTCCTTCTGGAGGCTCTTAGGGGAGAATCTATTCCTTGTCTTTTCCGGCTTCTGTGGGTTGCCTGCATCCTTGGCTCGTAGCATCCTTCTGTTTTCAAAGCCAGCAATGGCCAGTTGAGGCCTTCTCGCATCCCTGTGACTCTGACTTTTCTGCTTCCCTTTTCTACATCTAAGGGCCCTTGTGATTATATTGGGCCCACCTGGATAATCCAGGCAAATCTCCCCACCTACAGGTCATCTGATTAGCAACCTCAGTTCCATCTGCCCCCTTAATCCCCTTCTGCCATGTAATGTTACAATTGCAGGCTCCAGGGATTAGAACGTGGGCACCTTTGGGGGAGGCATTATTCTGCCCACCATAGAGAGATTGTGCTAAATGGAGAACACAGATGAATTAGGGCCTCTACCCTCAAGAAGTTTACAGTCTGGTGTGAGTGTGTGTGTGTGTGTGTGTGTGTGTGTGTGTGTGTGTGTGTGTTTTCACAGCTAAGTGGAGTAAAAGGCAGGATGTGAAAAGGGACATGGCAGGGTTAAGTCTATGAGGTAGAGGAAGTGAGAGGAGGGGTATTGCTTCAGATTGGGGAGTTGAGGGGATAGAGAAAGGCTTTTTGGAGGAGGTGGTCAGTGAACTTAGCGCTGAATGATGGATAGAATTTCAAAGGGTAAAGTTGGTTGGGAGAACATCCTAAGCAAAGGGAATGGCCCAGAAACACAGGATGAGTGTCCTGCTAGAGGTGTGTATTTCGTGGTCCCCAGCTTAGCTGCCTTCAGGGGGCACCAGTCACAGGGGAGAGAGGAGCCTCCTTCCCCCTTGCTGGCTTCTGGGTTTTCAGGAGGGGTGGGTCCCAGTCAGAGTGGACAGCCACCACCGAGCTCCAGCATATTGTTGCCGTGCAGAAACCTGGGCTGGGGTGGCCAGATTGTTGCTTTTCTAAAGAAGCCTGAAATCTGGATTTTTATGTGAAATACTTAGGTTTTAAAAGTGAGTGTGTAATTCAGTTCTAAAACCCCACACTGGGGGCTTGCCTGGTGGTGCAGTGGTTAAGAATCCGCCTGCCAGTGCAGGGGACATGGGTTTGAGCCCTGGTCCGGGAAGATCCCACGTGCCGCGGAGCAACTAAGCCCATGCGCCACAACTACTGAACCTGCACCCTAGAGCCCAAGAGCGCAGACGTAGAGAACGGACTTGAGGAAGCAGGAGGGGAAGGGTAAGCTGGGACGAAGTGAGAGAGTGGCATGGACATATATACACTACCAAATGTAAAATAGATAGCTAGTGGGAAGCTGCTGCATAGCACAGGGAGATCAGCTCGGTGCTTTGTGACCACCTAGAGGGGTGGGATAGGGAGGGTGGGAGGGAGACGCAAGAGGGTGGGGATATGGGGATATACGTATACTTATACATTCACTTTGTTGTACAACAGAAACTAACACAACATTGTAAAGCAATCAAACTCCAGTAAAGATATATAAAAAAAGATCTATATGTATTATTCATGTAACAGAAGGACCCAGGGAACAAGTACACCCTTGGGGTTAACATACCACCCCAGTATTTCTTGGCTGAGAACCAGAGCTCTTTCCCAGGTTACAAAACCCAGTGTCAGTAGCAGAGAGTGAGTTGAAGTGTCATCCTAGGAGTTTTTAATAAGTATGTGGTGCATATATGTATGTATGTTCTAAACATTTAAAATAAATCTCCTGTGTGTACCAGTTACTTATTACAGTAATTCTGTAAGGAGGTACTGCTTGCCCCATTTTACAGCTGTGGAGACTGAGACTCATCAAAGTGAAATAACTTACGGCTGCCATAGCTACTCTGTGGTGGGCCAGGATTCCAGCCTCCATCTTCTGAGGCCAAAGCCCTGCACTCTTCCCATCTTCTCTCTGTTACAAGCTGATTTCTCATTCGGCGTTAATTGTATATCCTGATGACTCAGCAGCATGGAATGAGAGACAGTGAATCCTTGTCCTTATGTGATTCTGGGATGCAGATAAGGAATATGTGGTCAGATTCAGTATCTACAGGCTCATATTGAGCACCGACTGTGTGAAAAGATGGTGTATTAGTTTCTTATTTCTGCCCTAACAAATTACCGTCACCACTGGCTTAAAACAACACAAATTTATTCTCTTACAGTTCTAGAGGTCAGAAGTTTGGAATGGGTTTTACTGGGCTAATATTAAGGTGTCAGTGGGGCTGCTTCCTTCTGGAGGCTCTTAGGGGAGAATCTATTCCTTGTCTTTTCCGGCTTCTGTGGGTTGCCTGCATCCTTGGCTCGTAGCATCCTTCTGTTTTCAAAGCCAGCAATGGCCAGTTGAGGCCTTCTCGCATCCCTGTGACTCTGACTTTTCTGCTTCCCTTTTCTACGTCTAAGGGCCCTTGTGATTCTATTGGGCCCACCTGGATAATCCAGGCAAATCTCCCCACCTACAGGTCATCTGATTAGCAACCTCAGTTCCATCTGCCCCCTTAATCCCCTTCTGCCATGTAATGTTACAATTGCAGGCTCCAGGGATTAGAACGTGGGCACCTTTGGGGGAGGCATTATTCTGCCCACCATAGAGAGATTGTGCTAAATGGAGAACACAGATGAATTAGGGCCTCTACCCTCAAGAAGTTTACAGTCTGGTGTGAGTGTGTGTGTGTGTGTGTGTGTTTGTGTTTTTTCACAGCTAAGTGGAGTAAAAGGCAGGATGTGAAAAGGGACATGGCAGGGTTAAGTCTATGAGGTAGAGGAAGTGAGAGGAGGGGTATTGCTTCAGATTGGGGAGTTGAGGGGATAGAGAAAGGCTTTTTGGAGGAGGTGGTCAGTGAACTTAGCGCTGAATGATGGATAGAATTTCAAAGGGTAAAGTTGGTTGGGAGAACATCCTAAGCAAAGGGAATGGCCCAGAAACACAGGATGAGTGTCCTGCTAGAGGTGTGTATTTCGTGGTCCCCAGCTTAGCTGCCTTCAGGGGGCACCAGTCACAGGGGAGAGAGGAGCCTCCTTCCCCCTTGCTGGCTCCTGGGTTTTCAGGAGGGGTGGGTCCCAGCCAGAGTGGGCAGCCACCACCGAGCTCCAGCATATTGTTGCCGTGCAGAAACCTGGGCTGGGGTGGCCAGATTGTTGCTTTTCTAAAGAAGCCTGAAATCTGGATTTTTATGTGAAATACTTAGGTTTTAAAAGTGAGTGTGTAATTCAGTTCTAAAACCCCACACTGGGGGCTTGCCTGGTGGTGCAGTGGTTAAGAATCCGCCTGCCAGTGCAGGGGACATGGGTTTGAGCCCTGGTCCGGGAAGATCCCACATGCCGCGGAGCAACTAAGCCCATGCGCCACAACTACTGAACCTGCACCCTAGAGCCCAAGAGCCACAAATACTGAAGCATGCGCGCCTAGAGCCTGTGCTCTGCAACAAGAGAAGCCACTGCAATGAGCCCGTGTACCGCAACGAAGAGTAGCCCCTGCTTGCCGCAACTAGGGAAAGCCCACGCACAGCAACAAAGACCCAATGTAGCCAAAAAAAATAAATTAAAAATTAAAAAAAAAAAAACCCACACTGAGTAGGCCAAATGGAAATCAGAGGGCTTCCAGCTGTAACCTCTGATGTGAGGCACAGAGAGATTGAGTTATTTGCCCAAGGCCACACGGCTGTGAAATGACAAAGCCAGCATAGTCAGTGATCCCTGGGTTCTTGATAACATTCTCCAAATTACTCAGCCATCGTGAGTATCCTCTGGAGAGGTGGATAGACAGCTGTCATGGACCACAGGAGGTGTTCAAGTCGGGAGAAGATGCCTACTGATCAGTGAGATGGCCTTGTAAGAGCATTAGTGCAAGAGGACAAGATTTCTTTCAACCCCGAGATGCTGTCATTCCAGGAAGATTCGGGACACGTCATGTGGCTTCCCAGGAGGGTCTGCACTGTTCCACAGCATGAGATCTGGAACATTGATTCAGGAATTTATGTCCTGCAGTTGTTTCTCTGAAAGAGAGAGGCGGTGGCGGTGGAGGGGGTGGGGGGAGGGAGGGAGGGAGGGAGGGAGAGAGGAAAGAAGGAGAAGAAAAAAAAAAAGAAGAAAAGGAAAACCAAAATTACCTCTTTTGTTTATGCTGAAAGAAAAGGCATTTGGCTCACAAAAAGGGGATGGATAATTAAGATCATTATTGATATGAAAGTTCATTGGAAACTCCTTTTTTTTTTTCAAGAACGGAACGATAGAAATGATTCCTTCATCATCATCTCTGATAGAATAGAAATTTTATCTCATCTTTTACCCCAGTTACAGACTATAATGACTTAGTCTTCGGAAAGAGTTTTTTGTAATACAAAGCATTTCTTTAATTTGCATTTTTAACCTCTGGGTTTGAATAACAGGCTGTGCAATGATAAAACTGCAACTGAAATTCCTATCTGATGGGAATTGCTGTAGATTTACACTGAGGGGCCTGCTTTTTCAGCAAATGCCCCAGGTAAGTACAATTCAGTTTCGCAAATATGTCTTGCACAGTGTTATGTGGTGATTAAGATCCTGGCCCTCAAGTAGGAAGGGCCTGCATTCATTCATTCAATAGTTATTTGTTAATAAAGTAACCTTTCCTCCCAGTCTGTCCACGACTGCACTGTTTTTCCAGTCTCCTCAATTCAGTGTCTCCTTTTATTCTCAAAATTGTCCTGGTTCTAACACTAAAGTATATGGTCATGCTCATCTTGGGTGTTTACTCTGCACCAGGCACTGCTCTCAGCCCAGAGGGAAGAGGTGCTGCATGGGACAGACACATCCCTGCCCTTTCCTTATATAACCACCTCATAGCTTTGTGACCCGTGGCAAGTTAACATCTCTGTGCCTCAGTTTCCTCATCTGTAGAGCACACCTGGTTGTATCTACTTGGTGAGGTGGTTGTGAAAAATTAGATGATCCATTCCATGCAAAATTTGTAGCAGAGTCCCTGGCACAGAGAGAGAGCTGGTTACATCCTAGTTATCATTGTTAGTATTTCTCCTGAACGGAGGGACTGTGCCTGGTCCAGTGTGTGTGTAGCAGACGAGAGCACACTAAGATAAGCTGTGGACCAGTGAAGAAGAAAGGAACACACACAAACAATGACAGAGAATCCAAAGGCATTTTTTATTCATTTGTTTATTTAACAAGTAATTTACATGTTTCCTACCTAACCTAGGCTCTGAGCAGGGTTCTGGTAACTGAGGTAAACCCTGGTTAACATGGCCTGAGATCGCTGTGGTGCAGCTGAGGCCCCTGTGCTGTGTGAGCGTAAAGCCGGGTCTCTGGTTTAGTTAGAGGGGTAAAGAGGCCTTTCAGGGTAGGCTGAATTGTGCCCTCTCAACATTCATATATTGAAGTCCTAACCTCCAAGACCTCAGAGTGTGATCTTATTTCGAGCCAGGGTCTTTACAGAGGTAATCGGGGTCATCAAGATGGGCCCTAATCAAATATGACTGGGGTCCTTATAAAAAGGGGAAATTTGGACACAGACATGCACACAGGGAGAACACCGTGTGATGATGAAGGCAGAGATTGGGGTGATGCTTCTACAAGCCAAGAAACACCAAGGATGGCCAGCAAGCCGCCGGAAGCTGGGAAAGAGGCCTGGAACAGATCCTCCCTCACAGCCTCAGAAGGAACTCATTCTGCTAATACCTTAATATCAGACTTATGAGAGAATAAATTTCTGTTGCTTAAGCCATGCAGTCTGTGGTACTTTGTTACGCATTCCTCAGATACTGACAGACCTTCCCAGAGGTCACAGTGCCCAGGCAGGTGTTGCTGGGTGAGTAGAAGCATTTGCACTGGTGGGATGTGTCCCGTCACGTGGCTGGAGTTCCTGGGGGCTGGTACACTCCCTTATCTTAGATATGGACATCCTTGGAGCTCCATTCTAGCCCATTCATTTATCATGACTCCCAATCAGCATGCCGGTGTGACAAAGAGGAGATGAGGCTCCAAAAGCATGTTTTGAGGGAGAAAGATGCAAATCGTTGTTTTCCAGAGGCAAGTGATACCACTGGAACAGCTGCAGGAGGAAAGAAAAAAAAAATTGGCTTCAAGTGAACCACAGATTTGGAGTTCTCAGAAATACAGCTGCTACCTCGTGTACCTTAACCATTTCAGCCTTCTGTTTTCTGCCATGCATCCAGTGATTGGCTAACTGCATTGACCAACTCACAGAAGGAGATATGTTCGAGTCTGCCACTGGCTTTTTCTATACTTGTGGGGAAATTTTGACATCTCAGGCATAACCACATGCAACTGACACTTGCCATTTGCAAGAGATATGTCTAGAGTCCTTCATGGATTTGAGGATTCGTGAATAGGATCACTCTTTTGTTAATGATTTTTTTAAAGTGAAATATGTCAAACACAGACAAGTACAGAAATAATATAATGCCCACCAGCATATCCTTCCCCCAGTTTAAGAAATGAAGCATCATACATACAGTTGAAGCCTCTTGTCTAGCACGCTGTAATCGTTTCCTCTCCCCAGAGATTACCACAAACATTTCCATGTTTTTTTTATTCTTTTGCCTAATGTTTTGTAACCCAAAGCAATAGATCCTATTCTTAAACTCTACCAAAATGAGATTAGATCATTCTGCAACTTGCTTTTCTCACTCCCCATTACTTTTTAATGTTTATTCATATGATGCAATTCATTTATTGTAACTGCTCTACAGTGTTCCCTGGGATTATGCCACAGTTTATTAACTTATTTCCATATTGATGTAGATGTGAACATTCTTGTCTGGGTTTCCTTGTGCACATTTCTGGGAAGTTCTGTAGGGCACATTTTACAGGATACATATGGAGAAAAGAGTGGTCTTGCTGGGTCATAGGATTTACCATCTTGGAATTTATGATTGTGACAGATTACTCCCCAGAAGAGTACTTTGCGTATCCACCTGCAATGTTGATAGTTCCTGCTTGTCCAGGCCTAGCCAACACTTGGTATTATGAAACTTTAAATTTTTGCCAGTATGGTGAGTTTTTTAAATTGCATATTCTGATACCAGCGAAGTTCAACCTCTTTGAAATATTTATTGTTCCTTTAGGTTTCCAAAATGGGAAAGGGTATTGCCCATTGTATCCTTTGCCCATTTTTTTTCGAACAGGTTGAATTGTTGAATAGCATCAGTAAGAGAGGGCATCCTTGTCTTATTCCTGACTTCAATGGATATGCTTCTCAAGTTTTAACATTAAAAATTATGTTTGTTTAAATTTTTTGATTGTTACCTATTACCACATTAAGGAAATTTACTATATTCCCAGTTTTCCTTTAGAGAACTTATGATTTTGCCATTCATACTCAGATCTACAACCTACTTGTAATAAGATTTTTTGTATAAGGTGGAAGAGAGAGGTCTTTAGCAGACTTAATAAAATTAACAGTAGTTATGTAATATCTTTCGGTCCATATTCAAATTCCCTCCAATGCCTAAAATATGCCTTTTGTAGATTGTTTGTTGAAATTGAGATCCAAACAAGGGTTTTCTTTAAACATTACTTTTTCATGCTACTTACTTGTGAAGGAGGTGAGTTGTCCTGAAAGATGTTTTAGGTAATGGGTTTTATTATTGCTTCTTTGTGATGTCATTTAATTTGTTCCCCTGGCCCTTATGTGTCTTGTAGATCTTCAGTTAGATGTAAAGCGTGGATTAGGTTTAACTTTATTTTTGGCATGGATTCTTCACTAGTGGTGCTTTACCTCATGTCCAATTTTGGGTTGTCATGTTTAGTGATGCTTAGATTGATAAGTGGGTTAGCTAGTGACAGTTTCATTCCTTCCTTGTAAAATCTCTCATCAACCTTCCACCTAATAATTTTACCATCCATCAATGACCATTGTCTGGATCAGTTATTTACTGAGGAATTGCGAAATGGTAAATTTTAATTCTACCATTCCTTCAGTATTTAGTAAGCGAAAGAACTTTATCCTCTTTGATATTTGATTACTCTGAAGTAACATTCATGTTAGAATGGCAGAATAAATGTGTAACTCTTTCCCTTTATTTACCAAATTTCAGAGGAGTTGGTGTCTTTGCAAGACCCAGTGTTATCCATCCAGTGAGTTTTGTTTCTCTCTCCTTTTTTATTGAGGCTAATTATTAACTCATTGTTTTCCATATATTCCATGTATTTTAGTAAATTACAGTCTAATTTTTATGAGTATTTTTATTGAAGCATAATATATGTATAGATGATCCTATGAACTGTTAATGTACAGCTTGAGGTGATTTTCATAAGGTGATACCTATATGACCGCTGCTCATATCAAGAGATACAAAATGAAAAGTCTTCCTGTGTTCACAGATTGGAAGACTTAATAATGCTAAAATGTCCATGCTATGCAGAGCAATCTACGATACAGATCCAATGCCATCCCTACCAAGATCCCAAAGACATTTTTTTACAGAAATAGAAAAACAATTCTAAAGTTTATATGGAACCACAAAAGACCAGAAATAACCAAATCAATCTTGAGAAAGAAGAACAAAGCTGAAGGCATCACACTTCCTGATTTCAAAATATATTACAGAGTTACAGTGATCCATATAGTATTATACGGGCATAAAGACAAACATACAAACCAATGGAAATGAATAGAGAGGCCAGAAATAAATTCAGGCATATAAGGTCAACTGATCTTTGACAAGAGGGCAAAGGAAACACAAGGGGAAAGGATAGTCTTTTCAACAATGGTATTGGGAAAACTAAATAGCCACTTGTGAAAAATGAAATTGGACCCTTATCTCACACCACACACAAAACTCAGCTCAAAATGGATTACAGAGTTAAATACGAGACCTGAAACTGTAAAACTCCTAGAAGAAAGTATAGGGGGAAATCTTTATTCTATGGATCTTGGCAATGATCTCATGGATATGACAGCAAAAGCACAAGTAACAAAAACAACAACAACAAAAATACACAAGTGGGACTGTTGCCAAACTAAAAAGCTTCCTCACAGCAAAGGAAACAATCAACACAGTGAAAAGGCAGCCTACAGGATGAGAGAACATATTGCAAGCTATGTATCAGATAAGGGGTCAGACTCCAAAATGTGTAGGAAACTCCTACACCTCAATAGTAAAAACAACCAATAACCCAATTAGAAATGGGCTAAGGACTTAAATAGACAGTGCTCCAGAGAAGACATAACAAATGGCCAACAGGTAGATATAGGAAAAAAAAATGTTCAAAGGCACTAATGTTCTTTTGATTTGCAGGAAAATGCAAGTCAAAAACCACAGCAAGATGCCACTCATACCTGTCAGGATGGCCATTATCAAAAAAACAAAAGACAGCAAGAGAAATTGGAGCCCTTGCACACTGTTGGTGGTAATGGAAAACAGTGCAGGTGCTGTGGAAAACAGTATGGAGGTTCCTCAAAAAATTATAGATAGAACCACCATATGATCCAGCAATCCCACTTCTGGGTATTTCTCCAAAAGAATTGAAATCCAAATCTCAAAGAGATATTAGCACTCCTGTGTTCATTGTAACTCTATGTAGAGTAGCCAAGATGTGGTAACAACCTAAATGTCCATTGATAGATGAATAGAATAAGAAAGGTGCACTACATATATATACACACACATATATTCACATATATATATAGACATACATTGGAATTCTATTTTGCCTTAAAAAGGAAGGAAATTCTGAAATATATATAGCTTGGATGTACCTTGAGGACATTATGCTAAGTGAAATAAGCAAGTCACAGAAAGATGAATATTGCATGATTCCACTTACATGAGTTATCTAAAATACTCAAATTCATAGAACCAAAGAGTGAAATGGTGGTTACCGGGGCTGGAGGGAGATGGAAATGGGGAGTTATTAATCAATGGGCATAATGTTTCAGTTAAGCAAGATAAATAAGCTCTAGAGATCTGCTGTACAATATTATACCTATAGTGAATAATATATTGTACACTTAAAAATTTGTTAAGAGAATATCATGTTAAGTGTTCTCACCATAAAATAAAATAAAATAAAGTAAAGCAAATAAAAATAAACGGAGTCTCTTGCAGACAAAAAAAAAAGCAGTAAGAAGAAGGAAAGAAAGAAATTACTGACCTCAAGAACTGCAGCCCCTCTCTCCTCCACTCCAGGCTCTCTGCCACTCATCTACTCCTAAAGATAACCATTGCCCTGACTTCGTCAACCTCATTTAGTTTTTTTCCAGGTTTGGAACTTTAGATAAATGTAGACCTGTGGTGTATCTTCTCTTGTATGAGGCTTTTTCATTCAACATTATGTTTCTGAGGATCACTTGTTTCATGTAGTTGTAGATTGTTTATTCTAGCTTGTGCCTGTATTTCAGTGTTTGATTATATTGCAGTCTGTTCTTTTGGCTTGATGGAACTTGGGTTGTTTCCATTGGGGCTGGAACAAATCTTGTATATGTCTTGCACATTTTTTTTTTTTTTTGGTGTACCTGTAATTTTTTGGATGTGTACTTTGGAATGGAATTGCTAGGTCATATGCAAATGCTTAGTTCTGATTGGCACTGTCAAATCGTTTTCCAAAGTGTGTTTACCAATTTACACTTGCACTGTGATATATGAGAATTCTAGTTTTCCCTCATCTTTGCCAACACTCGGTACTGTCATTCTTTATAATTTTAGAAATTCTGGTGTATGTGCAGTGACAATCCATTGTGATTTCAGTTTATATTGCCTTGATGCCTGATGAGATTGAGCGCATTTTCATCTGCATATTGGTCATTTTAATACTCATTTTATGAAATATCTGTTCAGGTCTTCTACCAATTATTTGTCAAATTGGTTTCCCTCTCCTTACTGATTTTTAGGTGTTCTTGATGTGTTTTGAAAAAGAAACATTTGTCAGTTATATACATTGCAAATATTTTCTCACACTCTGGCTTTTTCATTCTCTTGATAGTATCTTTTAGAAACAGAAATTGTTATGTGAATATACCCAACATAACAAGTTTGTCCTTTGTAATAGTTAAGACATATTTTGTTTCCTATTTAAAAAATCTTTGCTACTTATAAGTCCCCAATATTTTTTTCCTGTGTAACCTTTTGAAGGTTTACATTTTTACCTTTCATTAATGATTTTCCATCCATCTGGAGTTGATTTTCTTTATGGGGTGAGGGGAGGAGGGGACAGTATTTATTTCCAGTTTACCCAGTACTGTGAATCGAAAAGGCCCTTGTGAACAATTTGCTATCACTGTGTAACAAAAACTATCAAAAACAATTTAGTCACTTGAAACAGCTATCATTTATTTTGGTCACAATTCTGCATGTCAGCAATTTGGGCTGAGGCTCACTTATACATCTGCAACCCGCCTCTGGGTTGACTGGGGCACCTTTCCATATGGTTTGTCACCTTACAGCAAGATAACCTGGCTGGTTCACGTAGTGGCTAGGTTCTAAGAGAGAAGAGAATGTCATAATGTGAAAGCACTTTTCAATCTCCGTTTATATCACATTTGCTATCGTCCCTTTGGCCAGAGGAAGGCCAGTATTCAACCCCAGACTTTGGGAGGGGACTTCCCCATGTCATGGATATAGGGTAGTGTGGTCATATTGGGGTCCATTCTGCAATAATCTGCTCAAACCATGCTGTCCCCATAGCACTACAATGTCACCCTTGTCTCAAAGGAATTGACTGTATGTGTGTCGGTCTGTTTTTGGTTTTGGACTCTTTATTTCATGGTTCTACTTGTCAGTCCATATGCTAGTAACATATTTCCTTAATTCCTCTAACTTTGTAATTTTAGATATGGCATTTTAACTTCTCTTACTCTGTTATTCTTCTGTGAGATTGTGTTGGCTACTCTTGGCCCTTTGTATTTCCATATAATCATAGGAACAGGCAGTCAGTTTTCTTTAAAAAATGGCTGGAATTTTGTTAACTAGATAGATAAATTGGAGGACCATTAACAACTTCAAAATACTGAGTCTTCTAATCCATGAGCATGGTATATCCCTCTATTTATAGTAATTCTATTTCTCTCAGTAAAACTTGAGCTCTTGCACAATTTTTAGATATGAAAAAGTCTGCATACAATTAAACATTATAGATGTTTAATTGTATGATGCTGTTTGAGTGTTATCTTTAAAATGATACATAGAAATACAATTGCTTTTTTGTATATTGGTCTTGTATCTGGTGTCCTTTCTAAAATTACTTATTAAGTACATTAGTTTTTCTGTAGATTATCTTTGACTTTCTACATATCTAATTGTGTCTTCTGTGAACAAGGGTGTTTTATATTTTCTTTTCCAAACCTTATACCTTTAATTTCTTTTTGTGCCTGAGAAATTTTCTAGGACCTACTAGAGGTTGAATACAAATAGTGATAACAAGCATTTTGCTTGTTTCCTAATTTCTTTAAATATTTAACCATTGGATTAAAAAAAAATTTTTTTTAATTTTTTTGGTGAATACTCTATCAGATTAAAGAAACGCCATCCACTCCTAAATATACTGTGTTTTATCATGAATTTGTATTGGATTTTATCAAATGCTTTTAATGCATCAATTAAAATTATTTCAAATGCCTTTTTTTTCTCTTCATCTGTTATGTCATCAATCTTACATTTCTGGGATAAACTGACTCTGGCCATGTTGTAGTAACCTTCTTATAGCAGGATTCAGTCTGCTAATATTTTATTTAGGATTTTTTGCATCCATGTTCATGAGTCAGATTGACCTGTAATTTTCCTTTCTTATAATGTTTTTCTCATGTTTTGGTATCAAGATGAGGCAGTCTCATAAAACATATTGGGAAATGTTCCCCCTTTTTCTGTTCTCTGGAAGAGTTTACATAATTTTGGTGTTCTTTCCTACTTTAATGGAAGAGGCCATCTGGACCTAAAGACTTATTTGTGACAATATAGTTAATTGTAGATTCTACTTCCTGAGAGATACAGGACTATTCAGATTTTCTATTGAGTTTTTAATCTGTCAACCAGTCAGGCAACTTGCGGAGTGAGAGAATCAATCTTATGTTCAAGTTCAGGTTCATCTGGCATTACACATTTTTTTTAAGTCAATGGATTTTATTCACACTTTATCAGTTGTTCCACTAGTGTCTTTCATAACATAAGGAAAAAATTTTCACAGTTCAGGAGCCAATTCAAGATCACATATTACATTTAGTTGTCATGTATATTTCTTTAAACATTATTTAAGTTGCTTTTTACTTGATAGTGGCCTTTGATTTTATTTCTTTATTTCCATTTCTTGCTATTGTGAATCAGTGGCTTACAATTTAAAGTATTTCTGCTCCTGGAAATTATGACTGTTTCTTAAGTGGTTAGCAGATCTGGTGATGGAAAATACATAAATCCACACACACCTGGATTCAAAGTCCAAACCTACCAGTTCTAGCTGTGTGATCTGGGGAACAATGCTCCACTTCTTTGAGCTGCAATTTTTTCTTTTTTTAAATAAAACTTTATTATTATTTTTCACATGTAGGATATTATACTTCTACTCCGCCACAGTGTGCTTCAGGATCACCTGCAGACCTTAAATCTGTCAATGCTGAGGGTCATTGACTTCAGGAAGTGGGATCATCGTTCTACTTCCTAGAATCACAAGTAGAAATCAGGAGGAAAAACAGAAGAGTGACTAAAACAGTAATTAGGAGAGAACAGTTATGTTTAAATCTGAAACACTCATTAGTCTTGAAGAATGGAAACCTTAAAAGGCAATTTATATGCAAACACTTCCAATGTTCTTTCTGCATCAGGCTGCACACCATCATTAGCTTGCCAAAGACCACCTCTAAGGAGGATTTTTTCCCTCTCCCTTTTTCTTCCCTTCTAATTGCCATGCTCTCGCCGCCAGCTTCCTTGTCAAATAAATGCAGGCAGAAGCCACATTCTTACCCAGAGCTTTGTCCGGCAACAAAACCATGTGCTGCTTCATTATCCCGCCGGCCACTGATGTCTCAGAATCTCAGGATGTGAAAGCCAGAAGTAGCCTTCCAGGTGCTATGCACAGCAGCCTCATTTTCCTAGTGAGGGAGCCGAGGTCCGGGAAGAAGGCACAAGTCCAGGGTTAGATCCTTTCTTCATCCATTTACTCGACAGATGTTTATCAAATATTTATTGAACAACTACTTCACACCTGGCACAATGGGAATAAAGATAGACAAGTGCCCTAGTTACAGACAGACAGTGAGCTAATAAATTAATACATACAAAATGGGAGAAGATGATATATGCCAGGAAGGAAATATACAGGGTCCTATGATAGAAAATGATGTGTGTGGACCTCCTTGATGGGGTTTGTCTTAGTTCAGGTTTCTCTAGAAGTAAACCCTGAGACAAGGGTCTACGTGTAAGCAGTTTGCTTCGAAGGCGATCCCAAGAAAGACGGAGGGAGGGCAAGTGAGGCAAGGAAGGGGAGACAGTCATTAAAGCTTGGGTTATCCAGCAGGTTACCACTGTGGGCACCTGCAGACTTTGGGAAGTGGTGTAGAACATGCCTCAGGGTCATCCCACCCCTATGTTCAAGGGATGTGGGATGTTGATTCACCCATGCCCACCAGTCACTGGTTGAAGTCTCCCCCAGGGTACTTGCAATTCTGGGCATTTACCAGCTGCCGTGCAGGGCAGAGCAGAGTCCCATCACCAAGGAAAGTCCTCCATCAAAGGGATGCAGGTGTTTGCAGTGTGTGCATTGAGGTGGTAAGGGCATAAGATGAGTGGGGTACCAAGAATGTCAGCTACAGGGTAGTATTAGTCAGGGAATCCAGAGAAACAGAAGCAATAGGGATGCTATTGGATGGGTAGATGGATGGATAGATAAAGAGGTTTGTTATAAATAATTGGCTTATGCAATTATGGAGGCTGAGAAGTCCCAAGGTCTGCTGTCAGAAGGCTGGAGGCCAGGAGAGCCAATAGTGTAAGTTTCAGTCTGAAAGCTAGCAGGCTCGAGATCTAAAAAGAGCCAATGTTTCAGTTCAAGCCCGAAGGCAGAAAGACTGATTTCCCAGCTCTAGGGAGTCAATTGGAGTGTTCTTGTACTCCTCAAAAGGGTTAGCTTTTTGTTCTAGTCAGGCCCTCAACTGATTGGATGAGGCCCACCCACATTGGGTAGTGCAATCTGCTTTACTCCTACTACCAATTTAAATGTTACTTTCATCCAAAACACCCTGGCAGACACACTCAGAATAATATTGGACCAACTATCTAGGCATTTCACACCCAGTCAAGTTGAAACATAAAGTTGACCATCACAAAGGTAGTCCAAGAAAGTTTCTCTGTGGAGCAGAGGTCTAAGATTGGAAAAATGAACCATGGGTGGGGTTCACAAAGAGCTGGGGAAGAAGAGTCCTGGAGTAGGGAAGGGAGGAGATTGGCTGGCTCTTGGGGTTAACAGATGACTGTGACTGACCAAAGTGAACAACATTCATTTATTCAATAGGTGTGATTCAATGCCTCCTATGTACCAGGCACTGGGGAGAAGGGAGTGAACAAATCAGACAAATATGCTAGTTCTTAAGGAGAGAGATAGACAACAACCAACTGAGTAAAATACATAGTAGGTCAGATGGAGCCTCTGTCAGCCCTGGTCCCTGAGTGAGTGCAGTAGATGGAGCCATTGGCTGATCTGCGTGGACAAGTAGTACAATTGACAAAACAAACATTCATTATTACAACCCATCAAGATTTTGGGTTTACTTGTTACACAGCATAACCTAGCCCATACTGATTGATGAACCATCTTGCTAAATGGCAAAACAGATCATATCACCCCATCCTTTTAATACACACACACACACACACACACACACACACACACACACACACACACACACACACACACACACACACACACTCCCCTCTACCACTCAGAACCCTGTATGCTCCCCATTGCCCTCAGGATAAGGAATAACATCTTTATGCAACCTCAAAAGCCCAGCATGGCCTGCTCTTGCCACCTCTTCAGTATCATCTCTCACCTCTACACACCCCACCCCCACCCCATTTCAGCGTCTTTGAACTTGCTCTTTCTTCTGCTTAGAATAATCTCTCGTACTCTCCCCACTTCCACCCCTCCTGCCCTTCCTCCCAACACTGCCCAACTCCTGTGCATCCTCTGGTCTCAGTGTCAGGTTCACTCCCTCAAAGGAGCCTTCCCTGCCCCCAGGTGTCTTCCTTCCCATGACATGTCTTCTTGTAGCCTTCAGCACTTCTGCCAATTACAGGTAAAATTCCTGTTGAATGTCAGGTTCCTATTAGATTTTAGGTTCCTGGAAGACAGAGATGTCTGTCTTATTTGTTCTGGTGTCTCAGCACACAACACCAACAAAGTCAAAGAATAAGCTCCCTGTAAATATGTAACCAATGAATAAATAACAGATCTTTCTGACACCTTTCCACCAGAGTGCTTTTATTAAAAGTCAGATTTTCTTTTAAAAGGAGTCCTGCATAGAGACATAGGACTCACTTTTGTGAGTTCCAGTCTTTTCCAAGAACTCGCTCCTGTCTTCCAATAAAAGGAGAGACAGGAGAACCGAGGAAACACATCTCCTCCAGAACACACTGTGCCTCCTGCATGGCGGGCGGCTGGGGAGATGTGATGCTTTAATTGGGAGCAGTGGGGGCTCATTATTCCGTGGGTGGAGGCGTGATGCACCTCCCAGGTTGGAGCCCGGCACTTGTTTGGGATTACTCAGCAGCCCGAGCTCTTCCCAACCCCTGACCCCACATTAATGACCAAAGTTAAGGAGAGGGCAACTGTTCCGACCACTTTGTGAGGTCACGGGCTGCAGGGAACCCACCCTGCATGGGAGGGGGTAGCTGGAGACCTACCCTGAAATTCCATCATCAGTTGTCAAAGATCATAGTGAAATTATGATTTAATTTGGTTAGGAGTACAGGGATTTGGGAGATGCTCAAGGGTGGTTCTCTTGTAAGTGTCACATCTCAGGCTGTCCTGTGTCATTGGTTAGCTTTTCCAAGTTGCTTTATCGTCCAAAAGGGAGACTCCCATCTCCTGGTCCTGGGGATGCTCCTGGTGCCTCTAGGGCCTCACGTGCGGATTTGCACATCACTGGCTGATTGAGCCCAACCCAGTTCCAATCCCTGGGCCACCAGGCTTCCCAAACAGCACCGGCCCTGAAAAGGATCATAGTGAGGGAGACACATGCGTGAGCTTGAAAAATTGCTTTCCTACTGTGTTCCAGGAAAGATTCAGTTGTCTTAGCAGGCACTGGACGTATAAGAGGGTGACACAAATGAAAATGTGAGTGAAAACAAGGAAGAAAAACAGGGATGGGGCAGAAACGGCACCAGAGGGAAGCTGGAAATGTGTACCTTCAAAGCCCCCATGCAGATCTGAGCTTCCTCGTGGCCAATTCGAAAAGTGTAGCCAAGGCAGTAACCCATTTCACAGGTCTGTACAGAGAAACCAGGCCTGGTGCTGAGGAGCTGCACAAGGACTCCTGGCCCTGAGGGGCAGCCCTGGTCAAGCTGTCAGGAGGGTTGGCTTTCTCCTTGGCAGTGAGACTCTGCTGGTTGCAGGAACTTGGCCAAGTCACTTGGCTCCCATTAAATCAAGGACAAGCATCTCTGCTCTGTTTCCCTCCCAGGGTGCCGTGAAGGTCAGAAAAGGGAAGAAATGCTTTTTTGAACCAGAAAGAACGATACAAGCATGAGACATTATTATCTATAAGAAATTGATGGTGCTAATTAATCTCTCTGAGCTTCAGTTACCTTAACTGTAACATCGGGCATAATAACAACCTCACAGGGTTTTTGTAAGAATGTAGATCGTCTGATTGGTGGCAGGACTTGTCTGATCTTAATCCTCTCCCTCTCTGGCTTTCTCTCATTAAGCAAGAGGGACAGACCCTCAGATTGAAATGGAGTGGATTCAAATCATAATGACATAAATGTTCTGCTCTGAACATTTATCTATTCTTTTAAACACTGTACATACATGGAATGCTCTACATACTCACATGTTACACACACACACACACACACACACACACACACACACACACACACACACACACACACACACACCCCACACACACTGTATTCTCGTACATTACCTGCAAGCAAGGCCAGCTCCATGCATGGGACCTGGGCAGTCGCCTAGGGCTGCACCCTACGAGAGGCCCCACATTTGGTTTGATGCTCTATCACCATCTTGAAATGTTTAATAATATTTGAATAAGGGATCATGCGTTTTCACTTTACACTGAGCCCTGCAAGTTCGACAGCTGGTCCCGTCCTGTCTGCATGCGTGACCGGCCAGCGCATTGCAGGAGGAAGAGAAGAGACCTTTAGAGCTGGAAGCTCAACTTCCTCCCAGGGTCTCTTTCTTTTCTCAGTAAAGCAGAGAGGGCTGTCTTACTTACTCTGGTGTCTGCATGTCGCTGCTTGCCCGAGACCCCCAGAGACGGGGGGGGCTTCCACCTGCTTCTGGGAGAAGGGGATATGTGATGGGGGTGTCCTGGTGTGGCCGGTGCTTGCTGCATCTTTGACTTTCATTCTTCCGTCTCTGTGACTCCCACTGGCCTCTGATCTCTTCATCTTTATGCTGCCATGGCCGCCTGCACCAGTACACATCCTCCTGCACAGTGCTGTGGACCCAGTGGTTTCAGGCTCAGGCTCTAGAGCTGGAATGGCCAGTGTTCAAGTCCTCGGCCTGCCCCTCCGCGCCTCTGACCCAATGGCAAGGTTCCTGGCTTGTCTGGTTCTCAGCTTCCTCGTATGGAGGGTGGAGAGAGCGGGTGTGAGCTCCTCACTGTGAAGACTGAGAGCTAGGCCTGGCCCCGAATCGTCTGAAACATCAGGCAATTGCTGTGGCTGCAGCAGCCTCTTAACCCACACCCCCTTTCTGAGTTTGCTCCCAACCCATCACTTGTGACAGGCAGCAAAAGGGATCATCTGAAAATCTAAGTCAGGTCATATACCGTCCCTGCTTGGGACTCCTCCACAGTACCCCCTGCATTTAAATTCACTCCAAGCTCTGTGAACAGTGGCCTGAGGGGCCCACCTACCTCTCTGACTTCAGCTCACTCCCACCTGCCCTTCCCATCACTCACCGCTTCAGACACACGGCCTTTTGTCAGGTGCTCAGAAACACCAAACTTGTTCCTGCCCCAGGAACTTTGCACGTGCTGTTCCCTGTGCCGAGTACTTGTGCACGAATAACTAGGATGACTGTTACAAACACCTGGCCAAATGGCACGTTCCCTATGCTTGGCTGGTCACTGCAGGCCAGAGCTTCTCAACCTCTTTTGCATCATCACCTTCCCACGCCCGTCCCAGGAGCGTTTTGAGACATTGCTCTCCTGATCATCTCCCCCACTCCCCACTTGCCATGGGATTTTGATAGCTCAGGTATACTGTATACCTGTGCACACCGTCTCTGTATGCCTGTGCTTTGCACTTAAAAGAGTAAGGTAATTTTGCCCCCAGAACCAGTTTCCCCCTTCTTGCAGGATTGCATGCTGTGGGCCGTCCTGATGGTGGTGAGCTTCTGCCCCTCAGGCAGGCTCTGAGTTTGGTGTCATTCCCACAGTTTAGTAAACTCTTTCTGTGCCTTGTCCTGTGTGCGAAGTTCTGTCAATGTTAGAAGTGAGAAGTTTGATATTCTGTTAGCTGGGAAAGCTCAAGGAAGGGGCAGGAGAACGTGTAACCACTGGGGCGTTAGGAAGATTTCATACCAGGCTGGAACAGTTTCCATTTCTAAATGGACAGAAAAGGAAATGGCTTGGCCTTTTTCTTAGTAAATATCTGACAAGGAGTGCTTTGGAGCTGGGCTGGACAGTGGGAAGCATGAGATTTCCAGAAAGCTTTCATTTCCTTTTCTTTTTCTCTCAAATATTGTCAATTTTTTCAGACTTCTGTTCTCAAGGTTTTATCTCCTTCCAAGAATCTGACAAAACCCAAGCATATGCTCAGAGACTGAGCAATTTGTGTTATGACTGTATGATTCTGTTACCAAATGTTCCATTTTCAAAATAAATTAGATAAGGAAAGTCTCAGTTCTGAAAGAGTGCACTCAGCTTATAAATGTGAGTTCACGTATGATCTCACAAATTTCAAACAACATGTTTGTATGTTCTGAGACTAATGCGGTGACTTGCTACAGAAGTTGCTTTTGTTTGCATAGACTCTATTATGTCCTTAAAGTTTTTTTGGTTTTTTTTTAACATCTTTATTGGAGTATAACTGTTTTACAATGGTGTGTTAGTTTCTGCTTTACAACAAAGTGAATGAGTCATACATATACATATGTTCCCATATCTCTTCTCTCCTGCATCTCCCTCCCTTAAAGTTTTAATGATTTCTTTTTTCTCCACATTTATTTCAATGTCCAGTCAGTTTTTAATCCCTACACATAGAGATCCAGGACTCACAAATAGACACTTTTTGAATGAATGATCATAATGTTTACAGATCATGTGTGAAATCATGAGAATTTTTGAGATCTGTCTGTTAGTTTAAAAACAACTAAATGACTTAGGGACAGTCATTGGGAACCTGCCTGGTGCCGTGCATATATTAAATATATCAAATATATATATATATTTGATATCATATATCAAATATTAAATAATTTGATCCTACAGCAATCCTATTATGTAGTTGTTATTATTACTTTCCTATTACAGAGGAGGAAGCAGGTCCCACAGCTTGTAGGGGGAAGAGCCAGCTTCAGGTTCTTTGTATGTAGTGATGTCATTACAATAACAATTAACAATATCAACAGCTGCCAGTAGTAATGGCTTAGATGGCAGGAACACTAAGAACAAAGCAGGTCAGATCTATCAGGTAGAATGCTGGATGTTTTCTGTAAAACATCTCTGATTTTCACAGTGACTTGCAAAGGTGGTGAAATTACTGTTCCCATTTTGCAGATATGGAAGCAAAGCCCCAGAAAGGTTAAGACAGCCTCAGGTCACACAGTGCTGGGTGGAGAGGCTGGGTCTGGAGTTGGGCCTGCATCCAAGTCTCTGTTGGGTCTCGCTGTGAGAGCTGAGAAGACTGCTGTCCCTGATAAGGGGGAGGGACAGACGTCTGTTCAGGAAACTTCTCCTGGCCACCACTTGGCAGCCAGCCACATCGAGAGGCCAGGAAAGCTAGGAAAAACATAGCCCAGGCCTGTCCATTCAGGTCTCCTTGCCCAGTGGAGAAGGGATAAACGTCCACAGAATGGGGAAGAGTGGCTGAGTGTTCACTGTGTCCACCCATTAACTCATCCATTCATTCAGTTGACCATTTGCCAATGCTTTGAGGGCCTACTGTGTGCAGGCCCTGGCTCCACTGGGGATACTGACCACACCCATACCTGTGGCATTTGACCCAGTGGACCCCTCCGTGGACTCTCCTCCTTGGGTTCTCTTATGGACTGAATGTTTATGTCCCCCTGAATTCATACCCCAGGGTGATGGTATCTGGAGGTGGGCCTTTGGGAGTTACTTAGGTTTAGATGAGGTCACGAGGGTGGGGCCCCATTATGGAATTAGTGTCCTTGTAAGAAGAAGAAGAGAGAAGAGAGCTCTCCCTCTCCATCATGTGAGGACACAGCAAGAAGGCAGCTGTCTCTGAACCAGGAAGAGGGGCGTTACCAGAACTGAATCTGCTGGCACCTTGTTCTTGGACGTCCAGCCTCCAGACCGTGAAACATAAATGCCTGTTTGTTTAAGCCCCTCAGTCTATGGTATTGGTTACACCAGCCCGAGCTGACTGAGGCCGGTTTCGTGATATTCTCGGGTTCTCTCTCCTGTCTCCAAGCAGTGTCCCCTCCTGTGTCCCGTGTTGCCTGCCTTTAGCTGCAGGTGTCCCCAGGCTTCTGTCCTCAGCCCCTGTTCTTGACCGGCGTGCCCCACCTGGGCCAGTTCATCCACCTCTCCCACGCCGGCTGCTGAGTCCAGAGCCAGTACCCGCTCCTTACAACTCTCTGGGTCCTCCTGCTGTCTCTTTATCACCATGGGCCCCTCAAGCTCACAGGCCCTGAACCAAATGCTCCATCTTTCCCTACAAATTATCCTGTTTCTCCTTTGGTCTTTGCTTCTACTGGGCCCTTCACCCTCCATATCTAATCAGTCACCTGTGCTGGATCCAGAATCTTCACTGAGTCCACGCCTCCCTTCCTCGGCGGCCACTTCCAGTGTTCTTGCTGATTTGTGTCCTTTTCTCTCCTCCTGTCCTGGCTCCGGTTCAGACGCTCTGACCCCCTTGTCTGGATTCTACATGTCTCCTGACCTCTCTTCCCTGCATCCACACTGTGGTGGGCATGGGTGATGATTGAATACAGAGTTTTCCCTCTATAACCCAGGGTCCCTCATGTCCCCTAGTCCTGTGCTTTTCCAATAACATCAATATCATCATCATTATTGTCTGAGTCTGCTCGGGCCACCATAACAAAGTACCATGGACTGAGGGGCTTAAACAATGGTAATTTATTTCCTCACAGTCCTGGAGGCTAAAAGTCTGAGATCAAGGATTCAGCAGGGTTGGTTCCTTCTGAGGCCTTTCTCCTTGGCTTGTAGACGGCCGCCCTCTCCCTATGTCCTCACATGGTTATCCTTCTGTGCATGTCTGTGTCCTAATTTCTTCTTATAAGAACACCAGTCATATTGGATTAAGGCCCACCCTAGTGACCTCATTTTACCTTAATCACCTCTTTGAACGTCATTTCTCCAAATAAGTCCCATCTAAGGTTCTGGGGACTTTAGCATGTGAATTCTGGGGGACACAGTTCAGCCCGTAACCATCATCATCAGTCATGTCACCGTTGTCATCATCTCCATCACTCCTCCCCACCACACACACATTTATTGATCACCTGGTATGTGTTGGGCTCTGGTGTAAACCTTTCCGCGTGTGATCTCATTTAATTTTCACAGGAGTGGGGAGGAGAGAGGTGAGGTAAACCCCCACTTTGCCTCCTCAAGGAAGTGTTCTCTCATGCCCTGCTTCTGCCAAAATGTCATCATCCCTCCAGTTTGTGGGCCAGGGGAGCTGCTACGTAACCCATCCACTTAGAAATCACACCCTTCTTTGAACTATAGAATCTGGCTCTCTCACAGAGAAAAAGTCCTGAAATCTTTGAGTTCATCAGATGTCTAAGCAGCAAAGGATTTCACTATGATTGTCAAGAGCTATATAATCCCAACTCTCTCTCCTTAAAAATGAGCAGCACTTTCTGGGCTCCGGAGCCTCCTGAAACCATCAGAGGGGGTGGCCAGTCCCCCCTCTGCCTCCACCCAAAGCCTCCGGAGCTTTCCTCCATTCTAGCCTTTGTGGGTGCTGCTTACCCTCTTCAAGGGCACACCCTGGATATGGCTGGGACCAAGTTTGGTTTGTTTCTGCCCCAGGGCCTGAAATAGAATCATATTTCCGTGAAGGTCAGGAAGGAAAAACAAAATAAACAGATCTTCTAACCCCAAAGGGACACCACAGGCCATGGATATAAAGCATTTCAATGAGGCTTCTCATCTTATTATTCTGGTTTGCGTTAGGCTAGTAAGGGAATGACATTGTGCGTGTGTGTCCATGTGCATGCATGCCTGTGTGCATGTGTGTGTGGAGGGGCTCCTCCTCAGCCCCTAAAAGGGGCCATCCCTAATCTCTAGCAGTTCATAACAATAAATTCATCACTTATTTGGCCCTGTAGGTGGCAGAATTTTAAGATGGCCCCCATGAGCATCCGGTCCCCCACTCCACTCCTGTGATTATGTCACATTATATTGCAAAAAGCAGATTATCTAGGTGGATCATATCTAATCACAGGAGCCCTCTAAAAGCAGAGAGATTTCTCAGAGTAGTTACAAAAAGGACAGTAGGAGAGAGATTGGAAGCATGAGAAGCATTTGCTGTACTATTAGGAGCTTCCAGATGCTTAGAAAACTCCCACTTCACAGCCAGGAAAGAGACAGGCACCACCATCCTACAACCACAAGGAACTGAGTCCTGCCAACAACCTCGATAAGTTAGGAAGCTGATTCTTCCCCAGAATTTCCAGTAAGAGCAGCCTGGCCAACACCTTGATTTTGGCTTTGTGAGACCCTAAGCAGAGAACCCACTTGCTTCCACTCAGATTTCTGAACTACAGAGCTGTGGGCTAATCAGTGGGTGTTATTTTAAGCTGCTAAATGTGTGATATTTGTTACACAGCATAGAAAACCAATACAGGTCCTTCCTCTGTTTGTAGGACAGGACCTGGGCCAGGAACCAGGGACATGGAGATTCCTGAGACAGGCCCCTGCCCCCAGGCACTCATGGTCAAATGTGAGAATCCAGAGTTCAGGCTGGAGGACCTCAGCTGAAGGCAAATGTCACTGGGGGGCTGCCATAGCAGCACTTGATGGTGGGAAAGAGTAGTGGGCAGGCCTGGGGCCAGGGCAGGTACTGGGGGGGAGGACACCGAGTTGGCCATCCTACCCCCTGACCCAGGGTGGCTTTTCTGAAGCTGTTGGGTCACGTGGGCATGTTTGGGCTCAGGGCCATCCAGGGCACCCATCCCTGGCTTTCTCTCTCACCTTCCCTGAGCCTCTGCTTCCACCCTCCCCATTTGCCTTCATCAAGGAGTATGATTTCTCTTTCACAGTGAAAATGGCAGCCCCTTACACCAATTTCACGGCGTCTACAGATCTGCCTCCAGGCTGCCCAAGCTCTTCCTCGGACCTCACAGCAGGGCTGTCTCCTGTTCCCGTCCCAGCAAATGGATCGGTGATCTGACCCTGCCCCCCGCCAAAGACTCTGGCCTTGACTTAGGTCGAGGGATGTCCATGGATGTTCAGTTGTTCCAGCACCATTTATTGAAAGGCTGTCCTTCTTCCGTTGAATTGTTTTTGTACTTTTGTCAAAAATCAGGAAATTGGTAGCTTGGTTTCCAGGAGAAATGGTCATGCTCTAAGTCACACAGAGTTTCTCTTTCAATCATTGTGTTGAGAGCTGGCTGGGACATCACTTTTTGTCCAAGCTTGCACAGCTGGAAATAACGAAAGCCTGCCTCTCCCAGAGCTGGTTCCACTCTACCAGAATGAGGAACCAAGTGATGCCATTTTGTTTCTAAAGTATCTTTTTGTATTCATGTCCACCTGGAACCTCAGAATGTGACCTTATTTGGAAGGAGGGTCTTTGCAGATGTAATTAGTTAAGATGAGGTCATCCTGGATTAGGGCCCTAATCTAATGACTGGTGTCCTTATTAGAAGAGAAGAGACACAGACACAGACACAGAGGGGAGACGGCCACGTGATGATAGAAGCAGAGATTGGAGTGATGCGGCCACAGCCAAGGAGCAGTAAGGATGGCTGGCAGCCCCAGAAGCTGGAATAGGCAGGGAAAGATCCTTCCCTAGACTGTCTGGAGGGAGTCTGGCCCTGCTGGCACCTTGAGTTCAGACTTCTGGCTTCCGGAACTGTGAGAGAATATATTTCTGTGGTTTTAAGCCACCCAGTTTGTGGTTCTTGGTTATGGCAGCCCCAGGAAATGAATATGCTGGGCACAGGGGAAGCACATGTATCTGAGAGAGTCTTTGCTTCAAGGAATTGTTAGTCTCTCTCTCTCTCTCTCTCTCTCTCTCTCTCTCTCTCTCTCTCTCTCTCTCTCTCTCATGTGTTTGTTACTTTCATTATCATAGATTCCACCTGTCAAAGAGCATCCAAATTAGCTTCTGTCCTGAGATTATTGCCATATAATGTGAATTGGGCATATGATTTCCTAAATGCTTATAGATTCAGTGTTTTTGCTGATAAGAGTATAGAGTGAGGAAAAAAAGGCTTTTGGTCTTTATGAAACACATTTATCAACTAGAAAACAAAACAGTTTTTAATGAGGCTAAAAGAAGCAGCTCAGTTTAGCAAACACTGGTTTTCTACTCTGTACGTAAGAAGTCTGGACGGAATAACTGGTCCAGCTCTGGCCCCGACCAGCCAGAATGGATGCTGGCCAAGGAGCTGGATCAGAGTCTCCAGCTGAATATCAACCCCTGATGTAACCATGGATGAAATCTACACCTTAGGGCAGAGGAACCGTGGATGGGCGAGGGAGGCTCTGTGCAAAGATGGCTCCCTCCAGAGCCCTGAGTGCTACTAGCATAGACTTGCGGATGAACTCATAGCCTTCAGCATTGGGAGTGAATATATACACGTGGCTCCCCTGTGCAGCCACTCTTCCTGGGTGGGAAGGTGTCAGTTCCAGTCCCACGTAGCCTATGAGTCTGTGGTCTCTGAGTAAGTAGGCTACCTGGTGAGGGAGGAGGTTACACACCTAGAAGATGGTCGTCTCCATCTGTCATGGGGAAGGAAGAGACTGGTATTTATTGAATGCTCCTTGGAAGGCACTGAGCTTTGTGGTTTTGATGTTGTTACATTGAACTCTGATCCACTCAAATTGATTTTGGAGTCTAGTGAACAGAGAGAGGTACTGATTTGATTTGATCTTTGTCCCAAGAACGAATCAGTTTTCCCAGCCCTACTTACCAAATAGCTCTTCTCTTCTCTGCTGGAGTTCAGCCTGAGCTTGTCAACCTGCAAAGCAGTGTTCCTTCCTCTGCTCCATCCCGAATCTCTGGTGGACATTTTTGTAACTCAGTTTCCCAGAAGAATCACACTTCACTTGGGATTATGTCTTTTTTTGTTCACCACAGGCATCTTATCACATGCAGTGACCGTTGAATGAGTAAATAAACTATTACTCTTGTATCTGGTAGGATAAGACTTTTCTCTTCAAAACTTATTTGGTAGAACATTTTACCCTATTCTCACTTATTCTTAAGAATGATTTTGCCAGTTTGGGGAAACAACCTCCATTATGATTATATAAATGTGAGCATGAATTTGAGAGGAACTGACAGATGTCTTCTTGTGTCCTGAAACCTTTACTGCCTTATCCCATTCATCATCCTGACAAACCCCATGAGGTTGGCATCACTGTGCCCATTTCACAGATGACTAGGGTGAGGTGCTGAGACGTGGAGGGCCCCCTCCTCCTTGAAGCTATCTCTAACCCCAGTCAGAAGTGAGGCCGCCATCCTTAATGTGCTCACCACTCTCTTGGACTTCTCCTTTTCATGGCCATTCATTCAATAGGTATTTATTGAGCACTTACTATATGCCAGGCACTGTTCTAGGCTCCAGGGATACTGCAGTGAACAAAACAGGCAAACATCCCAGCCTTCAAGGAGTCGGCATTCAGTATGGGGGTGGAGACAATGAGCAGGTTGACAAGAGAACAACAGATATTTCAGTTTGTGAGAATGACTAGGATGGAAATAAGATGGTGATGAGGTAGGGAGGACTGAGGGGGAGGTCACCCAAGCAGGGCGGCCAGGGAAGACCTCTCACTTCTGCAGGGAAGAGAGACCCAAGGATGGGAAGAAGCTGGCACAGGGGTAAACCAGAGCCAAGCGTTCCAGGCGGAGAAACAGCAGGAGAGTGCCTGGGCATTTGGGTAACAGCTGGGAGGCCTTGGAGGCTGATGGATGCCAAGGGAAAGGAGCATGCATGGGGAGGCTGGGAGGGAGGGGAGGACAGGTCCTTCCAGGTCATGGTGAAGAGTGTGATTGTATTACCTGTGCAACCGGACACTACTGACGAATGAATCTGAATAGTACTTGAGTTGTAGGCTCTTGGGATGGTGGGCAAAGGAGGGAAGAGAGGACTCTTCTTCTGGGACCTGAGAACAGACTCAGACCCTGGGGTCAATAGGTGAATTGGTCCCTTTCTAAGAATTGCAATGGTCCCATCTGCTGTCCAAAATAACCCCTTACTGAAACCCCGAGTCCCTGCGAGGCTAATTCCCGGGGACTTGGTGGCTTGGTAAATAAGGGGAGAGGATCCTCTTGGGCAGTGCTTTTCCCAGAAAGCTCTTGTGGAGGCTGGACGTGTCCTTGCCCTGAAGAAATGTCTAGTGATCTTTCTGATGGGTTAACCACCCCCCCAACCCCACCCTACTCATTCCTTTCCGCTCATACCCCTGTCCTGCTGTTCCAGGAACTCATCCTGCTGTTTCATGCCACTGGGTGCTTGTTTTCCTTGTAGCTTTTCTTGGAATCATTACTTCTCCTCACCCCCTGGAGAACTCTTATTATCCCTCAAACCCACACTCAGGGTCTTGTGCTTTCAAAACTTTCCCTGACTGTCCCCGAAGGATGGAGTAGATCCCTCTCTATGACCTTGGTCCTAGTCGCTACGGCATCAGCACCCTGCAGGGCCCAGTGTGTCCCCTGCTAGGCTGCCAGCTCCTTGTGAGCAGAGCCCTGTCACTTTCGAAGCCCCCTTCTCTCATCAGGATCATTACACCATAGAAACGGAAGATGTGAGGATGGACCTAAATCTAGTAATGAGAATGTCTTGTCCCTGCTTCCACATAGGGACAGGCTGAACCAAGGTAGCTGCGTTCTTGCTTTGCTTCTCCCTTTCCTGGGCTCCTGGCTGATCACCACTCCATCTTTTTTTTTTTCTTTTTTTAATGACTTTTTTAGAGCATTTCAAGGTTCATAGCAAAATTGAGGGGAAGGCACAGAGACTTCCCATATACTCCGGCCACCACCCATGCACAGCCTCCCCCATTATCACCTCCCCTACCACAGTGGTACCTTTGTTACCATCAATGAACCGATGAAACTGACACATCATCATCACCCAAAGTCCATAGTCTACATTAGGGTTCACTCTTGGTGTTGTGCATTCTGTGGGTTTGGACAAATGTATCATGACATGGACCCATCATTATGGTATCATGCAGAGTATTTTTACGGCCCTAGAAGTCCCCCATGGCCACTTTATCTTTTCAGAAAAATTTATTTAGCAGACTGTAACATCATTGCTGGGATTCCACGTCCTTAATCACCATCATGTGGCAGTTCGGTTTCCCTGAGATTACAGCTAAATTTGCTTATTTCCGAATAGCTTAAACCAACAACACCAAACCATAGTTTTATTTTCCCTAGTCAGGACCCTCTAGTACTTTCCCACCACGTTTAGAAAAATCTCCTAAAGCCCTTACCCCAGCCCTGTATGGCCAGCTCCTGACCTCATCTCTCCTACTTTCTCACCCTCTGGAGTTGCACTCCAGCTCTCCTTGCCTGCCTGCTCTTCCTGCAGACCATCATGCATGTTCCTCCCCAGGGCTTTTCACTTGCTGTTTCTCCTGCCTGCCGGTACCATCCCCCAGATATCTGCATGGCCTTTTTCAAGGATCTGCTCAATTGTCCTCTCCTTAGAAAGGCCTGCCCTGACCACCCTATTCTACTCCCAACATAGTCGCTGTTTATGCCTGTCCCTGGTGGGGTCGGCAGAATAATGGACCCCCAGAGATGGCCACATCTCAATCCTAGAACTGCGTATACACTGCATTACATGGCAAAAGGGAGTTTGCAGATGTGACTAAAGTTAAGATCTTGAGATGGGGAGGTTATCCTGTATTATCCTGTGGGCACAATGTAATCACAAGTATCCTGATAAGGGAAAGAGGGAGAAAAGAGGGTCAGAGAAGGAGATGTGACCTTGGAAGCAGAGGTTGGAGTGATATGGGGCCATCGGCCAAGCAATGCAGGTGGCCTCGAGAACCTGGAAAAGGCCACAAAATGGATTATTCCCTAGAGCCTCCAGGAGGAACTCAGCCTGCTGACACCTTGATTTTAGTCCGGTGAGAACTGTGTCAGACTTCTGACTTCCAGGGCTATAAGATAATATATTTGTATTATTTATGCCCCTGTGTTTGTGCCTGACTTTGCTACAGCAGCACGAGGAAACTAATACACGTGGATTTATTGTTTTCTTCGTAGAATTTACCACTTCATACCAATGAGTTATACATTGATGGATTATTTGCCTCCTTGCACCAGAAGGTCAGCTCCATGGATGGAGGGTCATTTTGTCTTCTGTTCACTGCTGGGTCCCAGTGCCTAGAACAGGGCCTGGCACACAGCACACACTTGTTGTCACTTCAGCAAGTATATGTATCCACTCAGTAGACCTTTATTTTTTCAACCAATAAATATCTGTTGAATAAGTGACTAATAGAAGCATTTCATGGTGATGCCTGATGCATCTGGGTTGTCCCTCCTTTCTGTATGGAGGTCAGTTGTGTCCTATAAAGACACAACTGTCTTTCCCAGTCCCAGTCCCTGGAGAGCCCAGTCCCTGGAGAACCCCTTCCTGATCTCCTACCTCACCGCACAGCTCATGTATTCATGCCTGTGTTTGGTCATCTCAGCTGAGTACTTCCTCTGTGCTACCTGTCATGTATCTTGGAGTCAAGGATGAACAGGGCTCAGCCCCATTCTCAGTGAGTCACCTGGATACATGCATTATCTCTATGCTAATGAGAGACAAAACCAAAACCAAATAATCACCAGCATTATGTGCTGATTATGCAATAGTCTTATCCTGAGAAAAATTCCACCGGATGAGAATGACCCCATTTGAGAGATGAGCAGACAGATTGTGAGATGCTAAGTCACCAGGCTGAGGGTCCACAGCGCAGCAGGGATTTGAGTTGATACTTTTCAGGGTGGCTTCCGTTTGCAGAATCAGCCTTCTGCTCTGTCATTGCCTGTGGCCCTCACCCCGACTTGGGGAGGTAGGCATCACTACTCCCATTTTACTGATGGGAAAATTGAGGCTGTTCGGGAAGTTAATTTATTTCCTCAGGTTCACAAGGACAAAAATGGTGGGGTTAGGTTTAAAGCTAGCTGTGCAGAACACCAAGCTCTCCCTTCCACCTCTGCCCCTTACCACCTCCCCATCTGATAGGTCTGTTCCCACTGCAGTCCAATGACCGAAACCTCAAATACTTATGGGATCAGGCAGGAAACAGAGATGCATGAACTGGATAGGCGTGGATAGTGGCGACTCAGAGAAGACTATTGTCCTGTTGTCAGGGGGCATCATAGGGCCAGTTATGGCAGGTCTTCCAATTTTTGAAATGATGGCAAAAATCAGTATTTTGAGGTGAAATTTCCTATATACTCATGACCAGCCCAAGTGCAATGGTACAAGGAATGAACTCCAGGTTTCAGCTTTTTAGGGAAATGGAAAAGGGGGCATTTGCTTGCTGTCCTTGCTTGATGTATTTTTATAGGATATTGATTGGGGTTTACTTTCTATTACAGATTGTTTAAAGAGTAGCTAGCCATCTTGAAAATTCACACTTGGCTCTCTGAATAAGCTGCTTCCTGAATATTGCATGTTGAAAGAGTGCTATGAAATTCATTAGAAATAATTGGCCTGTTGGAAATGAGAAAAGAGCCCAGTAGCTCACAAGGTAGAACAACCAAATTTACCCATTGTGATAATTACCATCAGTAGTTAGCAGGCACTAATACAGTTCTTACTTTATCACCCAAGCAATGTTTGGTCATGATTTAATCAGACTAGTGTTGTGTCATAAAGGTGAAAAGTGGGGAAAAGCTACTCATACAGAATAATAATGATAATCATACCTAATATTGGTAGGCATTACTTCAGACTCAGGATTATTCTAAATACTTTACCTATATTGATTCATTTAATATTCATGACAACCATAGATGGGTATTTTAGTTTACCCATTTTATAAGTGAAGAGACTGAGGCACAGAGAGGTTAAGTGACTTCCCCAAAGTCACCCAGCTGGTGCGTGGTAGAGCCAGAATTCAAATCCAAGCAGCGTGGCCCCTGTGTTTACACCCCAAACAACGTTGTTCTTCTGCCTTTCAGTAAAATCACGATGAGGCTGGAAATTCAACAATAAAATAGTTAGCATTTACTAAGCTCTTACTATGTGACTGTCTTTGTGTATCAGAGAGGAATGCTTCTGGCTTCTTGTAGTAGCAAATCTGACCCACAGTGACTTGAACAAGTAAGACTGCTTTGTTCTTTTTTCTAATATAATAAGAAGTCCAGAGGTAGGTGGTTGCTGGCATAGCTTCAGAGGCTCAACAACAGGTAGTGGCTTCTGTGCCCATAAATCTTGGCCTTTTGCTTGTGTTTGTTGTTTCATAGTCACAAAATGGCTGCTGCAGCTCCAGACATCACATCCTCATTTATGGCAGGAAGAGGTGGGAGGGTTCAAGAACAAGTCCAGCTGTAACTGTCCCTTTTCATCAGGAAAATATGCTTTCCCAGAAATACCCCCATTAATCTCCTGCTTAGATCTCATTGACTAGGCCTATGTCATGAGGTCACTGCCAGCTGCATGACTGTCTGTGACAGTGGAGAACAGAATTGTCCAGTGGATAATCAGTATCACCTGGAAACTTGCAACCCGGGAAATGCAAGTTCTCTGGCCCCTCCCAGAAACTCAGGAGGGGACCCACGATCTGTCTTAACAAGCCTCCAGGGGATCCTGATGGGCTCACTGGATTTGATCAATTGTGACTCATTGTCTGGGGCCGGCCACACTGCTCCCTAACAGATCTGAGGTTTCCTGATCAAGGATGAAGGGCAAGTTGGGCCTGGCTGGGCAGGCAACCAGTTATTTAATGGCTCGTGTGTCGTTTCGTCATTTGTGTGACAGCCCTCCAGGCAGGCGTCACTGTTGTGGAGCCTTTGTGTGAGTTCACTGGCACCCCCTTGGCTTTGCCTCTGGCTGGCAATGTGCTGCCTGTTTCTACTTTAACAGTGTACTTATTACAGTGTCACCCTTGGCAACCCTAGTGTCTGGTGGTCTGACGAAACACTGCTTTTCAAGAATTCACCTTCCCGTCCCCCGGCCAGCTCTGTCAGTGCTTGTGACTTCTTCAGGTGGGACAGCTGATGATCTAGAAACCTACAGGTGACCAATTGTCCCAGTTTTCCCAGGACTGTGGGGTTCTCAGGGTTGCAGGACCTTTAGTGCTAAGACCAGGAAGGTCCCGGGCAAACCATGACCAGATGGTCACCCTAAGAAACCCACTAATCACCCCTCCTATACCCACAGCCAACTCCTCTTGCTCTGGGCCAACAGCCCTAGGTGACAGTGTGATTTCTAGGAGCCATCTTTGGCCTGGGACTCTCATTAACTGAAGTCATTTCAATCTGCTTATCAATCAAGTGTAAACCCTTCCCTTATTCACAGTGTATTCATGGAGGCACTGTTATGTAAGTCTCAGTACACCAGGTCAGGGGGATGCGAAATAAATGAAAAACCCAGGCCATACACTCAGTCACTTAAATCCAATCTAGTCCAGTAAGCAAATAAACGTTAAATAAGTACCTGTTTGCCTCGTACATTATGTTAGACCCCCACCCCCATGAACACACATTTCTGTGTAGAGGTTGTGGATGAGTGAGATTATTTACAATATTATAACGCTAATTATTAAAACAGTAATAGCTTTAGGCATTTGCCAAGTTGCTCATTGATTAAAACCCCTTCCAGTTATGAGACAAGACAAAAGAGGAGGCCAGTGGAGAACCAAGCCTTACCCCTAGAAGGGATCTAGGTGGGGTTGACCCAGGAGGGCAGCAGCAATGGGCCCCGTGATTCTGAAGCCCAGAATTAGCCAGGCTCACCCACCTGTTCAGCAACGACTCTGGACCCCGTAGACCTCTCCACACAGTGCCTGGCCCTGAAAAGCTTCTGGCAAGAAGGAGCAGAGGAAAAGCTTGCTCCCTGAAGACAGACAGATTCCAGAGAGAGAGCAGGACAAGCAGAAATACACCAGTGCAGTTCCTTTTCCAGCTCGCCACGTGGACAACTTACACCACCTTTGATGGGGCAAGAGGCCACAGATGTTCACTGAAATATCCCTGCTAGAACCCAGAGGAGGAGCTGGAGGATGGCTCCTCATCCCCAACACAAATAGCTAATGCTTTCTGAAAATGTGTTGTGTGCCAGGCACCATTCTATGCTCTTATGGAAGGTAGGCACCATTGCTCCCATTTTACAGACGGGGTACATGACACACATAGAGGCTGAGTGACTCATCCAGCGTTACTGTGGCAGAGCTGGGTTATGGACTTAAGCAGTTTGACTCCAGGCTGGGGTCTTCTGATCCCTGGACCGATGTCTGCAGAAGGTTCTGCTATTGCACTAAGGAGAAAGTGATTTGTTGGCAGTGGGGGAAAGGTTCATGAGTGAAAAGAACATGTGAGCTGTGTGTCAAAGGGCAGGTAGGAGTTTTCCCTGAAATAAAGGGTGTCGGAGGAATGGCTTTCCAAGCAGGTGACATAACAGCACGGGGACAGGGCAGCATGAAGCAGCATGGAGGCTTCAGGGAAGTGGGGATGTTTATTGCTAATTGGTGGGGAGGGCAGTTGTCAAATGCCAACAGTGGTGCCTGCCTCCCGGGACCTTGGGGGCTTGGGATAGGATATGTGCATTTCCTAGCTTATTGCTGGTCACATCACAAGTGCAGTCCCAGCCCATTGCTTTCTCTCTTCCCAGTTTCTTTCCCTGGCAAGTTATGCGCAAAGGAAACCAATCTAGGTCAAGGTTTTGCAAAGTTAACCGTTAACCCTGTCTCTCTATTCTAAGCACGTTAGGTGTTAGATGGCGCACTGGATTCTGACGCTGGTTTGGCAGGGACACAGTTCAACATAATTATCCTCCATGGTGGTGGTGAGTTGAATGCACGAGGAACTAACTGTGTTCATTCACCTCCCCCATCCTTGCCCCCATAATGTAGTGAACTAATCAGTTCACTTCATCTTTTGTAAATAGCATGTCTTTCCTAGTTACTAGAAACTGGCCGTAATTCAATCTAATTCAGAAATATTTACCGAATACTCATTAAGCACCAGGAAGTGTGTCTGGCGTCATGAATATGGGGATCTGCTTTCAATCATTCCTTTAGTTGATGAATATTTGTCAAATACGACTGTGTACTAACGCCGTACTAGCTGTAGGGATACAGTAGAAGAACAAACATGGCCTTTGACCTCAGGGAGCTTAGAGTCTAGTGGAGGATCAATGATCTTAATCAAATGCATGTAAAATAACACAGAATGATGTCTTTTGGAGTAAAGTCCCAGGGTGCTGTGAGAGTATACAATAGGGGGAGCAGACTTAAGCTGAAGGATCAGAGCAGCCTTCTCTGCTTGCAGAAGAATGAAGAGGAAGCAGAGTTAACAAGTGTAGGGCCAAGAAAGGAGCATTAAAGGTGTGGGGGGAATGGCTGCTCAAGGCACAGAAAGAAAGCTTGCAAATCTGAAGCTCAGTGGGTGTGAGGAGCATGGTAGGAGGTGAAACAGGAGAAGTAGCAGGGGCCCAATTGTGTAGCCTCGTGGCCGTGGGGAGGAATTGCCTCTTTTCCCTGAAAACAATGGAAGGGCCATTGGAGGGGCGTAAGCAGAGGATGAGCAAGAAGATCCCCCTCCTGAAGAGAGGTGGTTGGAAGGCCACTGTGACGATGTGGGTTAGACCAGAGGGTGGCCACAGGGTGGATGAATGGGAGAGACAGTGAAGAGGTGAAATGGACCTAACCTAGTGAAGGATTAGATGTGGGGTTGGGAGAAAGAGGAGTCCATGATGAGTTCCAGGCTTTGAGCTTGTGAGGTCGAATGAATGTTGAACCGCTCCTCCTAGGCCGTGTTTCTTTTATTATTTTTTAAAATTAATGTATGGTTGATCTACAATGTTGTGTTAGTTTCAGGTGTACAGCAAAATGATTCAGGTGTATATTCGGTTTTATATATATATATATATATATTCTTTTTCATATTCTTTTCCATTATGGTTTATCACAGGATATTGAATATAATTCCCTGTGCTATACAGTAGGACCTTGTTGTTTATCCATCCTATATATACTAGTTTGCATCTGCTCATCCCAAACTCCCAAACCATCCGTCTCCCCCAACTCCTCCCCCTTGGCAACCACCAGCCTATATATATATGTGTGTATATATACCTATGTATGTATATACATATATATATACATATATATATACACACACATATATATATACATATATATACATACATATATATATGTTCTTTTCCATTATAGGTTATTACAAGATATTGAATATAGTTCCCTGTGCTATAGAGTAGGTCCTTGTTGATTATCTATTTTATATATAGTAGTGTGTATCTTTTAATCCCAAACTCCTAATTTATCCTTCCCCCCTTCCCCTTTCTCCTTTCACAACCCTAAGTTTCTTTTCTATGTCTGTGAGTCTGTTTCTGTTTTGTAAATAAGCTCATTTGTATCATTTTGTTAGATTCCACATATAAGTGATATCGTATGATAGTTGTCTTTCTTTGTCTGACTTACTTCACTTAGTATGATAGTCTCTAGGTTTATCCATGTTGCTGCAAATGGCATTATTTCATTCTTTTTTATGGCTGAGTAGTATGCCATTGTATATATGTACCACTTCTCCTTTATCCATTCATCTGTTGATGGACATTTAGGTTGCTTCCATGTCTGGCTATTGTGAATAGTGCTGCTATGAACATTGGCGTGCATGTGTCTTTTTGAATTAGAGTTTTCATGTTTTCTGGATGTATGCCCAGGAGTGGGATTGGTGGATCATATGGTAGTTCTATTTTTAGTCTTTTAGGGAACCTCCATACTGTTCTCCATAGTGGCTGCATCAATTTACATTCCCATCAATGGTGGAGGAGGTTTCCCTTTTCTCCACACCCTCTCCTAGGTTCCATTTTGGACCCATTGACGTCAAGGTGGCTCCAAAGCCTCCAGGAGTTTCTGTGTGGTAGGATCAATCGGTACGCACATCCTGGAAAGTCATTGGCCATTAGGTGGTGACTGAAGCCTTTGGAGCCAGTGAGGAGAGGAAGGTTGTAGGATGGAGGCTTGCTGGAGTCCAGTAATTAATGGCCAGGAGGACAAAGATGCATGTGCAAAAGGGCTGATGCATGAAATGGAAAATTGAGAGGGTGCGCTTCCATTGAAGCCATGCAGGGGTTTTGAGAAAGAGAGAGTGGCCAAGTAGAAGGGGCACAGAAAGTTGTCCATTGGCTCGAGTGGCATAGCCATACATTGTTGGCCTGTTGTGCTATGGGGATGGGGTATAAGCCATAGTGGAACAAGGCAGTAGAGGTAGCAAGAATGGGGAGCCCCATCAAGAAACGTGATGAAAGGGAGGCATGAGATAGGGCAATACCAGGAAGAAGGTGTGGGATCATCATCCTCATCCTCTTGGCTCATGATATCAGTGGTTAGACAGACACCCAAGCAGGGAAGGACCATGATGTGGTCATGAAACTTGGGGGTCCAGAGGTTCCATAATGGAGGTGGGATTAACTCCTTGGATACTGAGGCAGGTGAGCTGATGTCTGAGTATGTAAGGTAAGAGTGCTTGATGGACATGACAGGAGCTAGAAGTAGGGAAAGGTCATCCTGGCAAAGGGATTAGCAGGTACAGGAATTTGATAATCCAAGTATCCAAGTTTTTCTCTGTTCTGCCTTCCCTCTGGTCCAAAAGATGTCTCTCCTCCTATATACCATATAGGTGTATATGGTTGTGGGTGTCTAGGTATATGGTGAGGTGTTAACTGCCAAATATATGTGCTGGGAGGGGAAATGGAATATGCTGAGAAGTATCCATTCAGTGGTGGAGTGCTGCCATGACAAATATGATGCAGTAGATAAACCAGGAGCCGTTTGAAATAAATGGGTAGGTGTGCAGGTAAGGACATTTAAGAACCAAAACAAGGTTTGACAAATCTGACTTATTCCTGTTTTTCTCTTTTTTTCTTTTACAGTCAACTTTGACCATTTTCAGATCCTACGGGCCATTGGTAAAGGGAGTTTTGGGAAGGTAAGAATGATGGATTTTAACAAATTTCATTAATAAAATAGGAAAGTTCCGACCACTGGGCTTATGCCTATGCGCATTTTTGTGTGTTTGTTTTTGTGTTGATTGCTGGGCACTGGGAATTTCCTGTTTGACAGAAAGATTTGAATTTGCTAAATTTGAAATGTGAAAGGAAGTCTGAATAGTTTCCTTTGGATATGCTGTAATTTCATTCTGAAAATTAAATTACAGCAGTCCTGCTTTAGGTGAATTACTATGGTAATTATTTCAAGATTGCTAATGCTATTTCTTCCTTGAGGATCTAAATAAGGAAAGTGGAAAAAACCCCGCAAATTTATGTGATGGCCAGCAGTAGCTCTTTCCTGCAATGGAGGCACTTTAAAAAATTATTTAACATGAGATCTGCCGGCTTAAATTTTTAAGTGTACAACATATGTATTGTTGTTGCCTATACATAGAACACTGTATAGCAGATCTCTAGAGCTTACTCATCTTGCTTGGCTGAAGCTTTATGCCCATTAGTAATTCCCCGTGTCCCCGTCCCCTCAAGCCCTGGCAACCAGCTTTCCAGTCTTTGGTTCTATGAATTTGAATATTTTAGATACCTCCTGTACATGGAATCATGCAGTATTTGTCTTTCTGTGACTGGCTTATTTCACTTGGCGTAATGTCCTCAAGATTTACACATGTTGAACAAAAGTGGTGAGAATGGGCATTCTTGTCTTGTTCCTGAACTAAAGGGAAAAAACATTAAGCTTTATTTACACTGTTGAGTATAATGCTAGTTGTGGGCTTGTCATATATGGCCTTTTATTATGTTGAGGTTTCTTCTATACTCATTTTGTTGAGAGTTTTTATCATAAGTCGATGTTGAATTTTGTCAGAAGGTTTTCTGCATCTATTGAGATGATCATGTGATTTTTATCCTTCATTTTGTTTATGTGGTATATCATGTTGATTGATTTGTGGATGTTGAATTGTCCTTGCAGCCATGGAATAAATGTCACTTTGAATAGTGTGGATGATCCTTTTAATTTATTGTGGAATTCAGTTTGCTAATATTTTGTTGAGGATTTTTGCTTCTATATTCATCAGGTACATTGGCCTGTAATGTCCTTTTTTTGTGGTGTCCTTGTTTGGTTTTGGTCTCAGGGTAATGCTGACCTTGTAAAATTAGTTTGGAAGTGTTCCCTCCTCCACAGGAAGAGTTTGAGAAATATAGGTATTAAACATTTGGGTGTTTGGTAGAATTCACCAGTGAAGCTGTCTGACCCTGGATTTTGTTTGTTGAGAGTTTTTAATCTCCTTACTAGTAATTATGTTTATTCATAATTTTCTCTTTCTTCATTATTCAGTCTTGGAAGATTGCATGTTTCTAGGAATTTATACATTTCTTCTAGGTTGTCCAATTGGTTGGCATATAATGGTTCATAGTAGTGTCTTACAATCCTTTGTATTTCTTTGGTATTAGTTGTAATTTTATCGCTTTCATTTCTGATTTTATGTATTTGAGCCCTCTCTCTTTTTTTCATAGTGAGTCTAGCTAGACTTGTCAATTTTGTTTATCTTTTCAAAGAACCAGCTCTTAGTTTCATTGATCTTTTCTATTGTCTTTTTAGTCTCTATTTCATTAATTTCTATTCTGACTTTTATTGTTTCCTTCCTCCTGGTAACTTTGGGCTTCAATTTTTCTTCTTTTTCTAGTTACTTTAGCTTTATCGTTAGGTTGTTTATTTGAGGTTTTTCTTGTTTCTTGAGGTAGGCCTCTATCACTATAAACTTCCCTTTTTGAGCTGCTTTTGCTGCATTCCACAGATTTTGGTATGTTGTATTTCCATTTTCATTTGTCTCAAGGTATTTTTAAAAAATTTCTCCTTTGATTTCTTCTTTGACTCATTGGTTGTTCAGTGGCATGTTGTTTGTCTCCACATATTTGTGTTTTTCCAGTTTTCTTCTTGTAAATGATTTCTAGTTTCATACCATTGTGGTCAGAAAAGATACTTGACATGACTTTGATCTTCTTATATTTATTGAGACTACTTTGTAGCCTAATGTATGATCTATCTTGGATGATGTTACATGTCCACTTGAGAAGAACATGTATTCTGCTGCTTTTCATGGAATGTTCAATATGTATGTATTAAGTCCATCTTGTTTAAAGTGTGATTTAAGGCTGATGTTTCCATGTTGATTTTCTGTCTGGATAATCTTTCCATTGTTATAAGTGTTATAAGTCCCCTACCATTATTGTATTGCTGTCAATTTCTCCTTTTAGGTCTGTTAATATTTATTTTATATATTTAGGTGCTTTTATGTTGGGTGCATAAATATTTACAAATGTTATATCTTCTTGCTGGAGATGACTTTATCATTATGTAATGCTCATCTTTGCCTTTTATTAGTCTTTGTTTTAAAGTCTATTTTGTCTGATATAAGTATATCTACCCAAGCTCTCTTTTGATTTCTATTTGCATGACACATTTTTTTCCACCCTTTCACTTTCAGTTTGTGTGTGTCCTTACATCTGAAATGAGTCTGTGGTAGGCAGTGCTGGCCTTCAAAGTTTCTGCCAAAAAAATCTGCTGATAGTATTATGGGGGTTCCCTTGTTTGTAACAAGATTTTCTCTTGCTGCCTTTATGATTTAGCTTCAGCTTTTGACATTTTAACTGTAATGTGTCTCGGTGTGGGTCTATTTGGGTTCATTTTGTTTGGAACTCTCTGGGCTTCCTGAATCTGGATGTCTGTTTCCTTTTCCAGATTAGGGAAGTTTTCAGCCATTATTCCCTTAAATAAGTTGTCTGCCTATTTCTCTCTCTTCTCCCTCTGGACGCATATAATGCAAATGTCATTCTGCTTGATGTTGTCTCATAGGTCCCTTAAGCTATCTCCACTTTTTGAATTTTTTTTTCTTTCTACTGCTCTATTTGAATGAGTTCCAGTGACCGCTCTTCCAGATCACTGATTCTTTCTCTGCTTCTTGTAGTCTGCTATTGAACCCCTCTAGTGTATTTTTCAGTCTCTCTGGGCTTCCTGAATCTGGATGTCTGTTTCCTTTTCCAGATTAGGGAAGTTTTCAGCCATTATTCCCTTAAATAAGTTGTCTGCCTATTTCTCTCTCTTCTCCCTCTGGACGCATATAATGCAAATGTCATTCTGCTTGATGTTGTCTCATAGGTCCCTTAAGCTATCTCCACTTTTTGAATTTTTTTTTCTTTTTGCTGCTCTATTTGAATGAGTTCCAGTGACCTCTCTTCCAGATCACTGATTCTTTCTCTGCTTCTTGTAGTCTGCTATTGAACCCCTCTAGTGTATTTTTCAGTTCAGTTATTGTATATTTCATCTTTGTGACTTTTATTTATTTATTTATTTATTTATTTTTGCGGTACGCAGGCCTCTCACTGTTGTGGCCTCTCCCATTGCGGAGCGCAGGCTCCGGACGCACAGGCTCAGCAGCCATGGCTCACAGGCCCAGCTGCTCCATGGCACGTGGGATCTTCCCGGACCAGGGCACGAACCCTTGTCCCCTGCATCGGCAGGCGGACTCTCAACCACTGCGCCACCAGGGAAGCCCTGTGACTTTTATTTAGTACTTACTTATATTTTCTATCTCTGTTTAAGTTCTCTCTGTGTTCATCCAGTCTTCTCCCAAGTTCAGTGAGCATCTTTATGACTAACATTTTGAACTCTGTTTCAGCTAAATTACTTATCTCCATTTCATTAAAATTTTTCTTTTTAACCTGTGGTTTTATCTTTTCCTTTTGTTTGGAATAAATTCCTTTCTTGTCTCATTTTGCTTGACTCTCTGTGTGTTTCTATGTATTAGGCAAAACAGCTATCTTTCCCAGTCTTGAAGTAGTGGCCTTGTGAAGGAGATGAACCTTCTTGTTTAACCTTGCCCTAGCTCTTGGTTATATTTTGAACCATTGTGATTGTCGTAGCATCCTGATTTATTCTTGGTAATTCGCAGTTGTTGAAGACTTGTGAGTGTTCCAGAGGGTGGGATCTCAGTTAGTCCTTAATTTAAGGCTGATTAGAAACTAGGCAGCAGCTTTTAAGGTATGCAAGTATACACAGTACTGTGAAAATGCAATTGTAAACCTTGCTGGCCTCCGCACCAGGTGATCTACAGGTGTCCCATTAGTGAAGTTGCAAATATCGGGGTTCCAGATGAGTGTTTGATTTCATTTCTGGGAGGTACCAGTGAGCTGTAGTGAGGTCAAGGGAGAGCACAAAGGTGATATCCCCTAGACCTTCCATAGCCTCTAGACATATGGAAAACTGGAAGCCTGTCCATCAGGCTGAAACTTCAAGACAGGTAAATAGGGCTTTTTCACAGGAAGACTGGGGGTGCATCACAGTCAGCTGTCTGTGCAGTAACTGGAGTGTGGTAACCTGCCAAGAATAGTCTCTCTGATTGTTTCAGACCCATGGGGTCTCAAAACACAATCCCCCCTGGACACCAGAGCCAGGTGCTCAAGAGGCATACACTGTATGGGCTGCATGTGCCAACTGGCTTTGGCAGGGCTGCAGAAGTGGCATGAGGATGGGGCATGTACACTGGGACTGACAAGGTGGAGAGAGAGCACAAAAATGGCACCTGCCGGCTTCTGTCTCAAGGAAGAGTCCCAACAGATTCCTGCCCCTCCAGCAGATGCTTTAAGATTAGTAAATAAATCTCCTTCACATATGGTCTAGACCTTTTCATACTGTTGCTTTTGTGCTGGGTCCCAGGGCAAGTGAGTCTGTGTGCGAGCCCTTTAAGAGTGCGTTCCCTGTTTCCTACAGCCCTATGGTTCTTCTGGATGTAAGTCCTGTTGGTTTTCAAAGCCAGGCATTTTGGGAGCTCTTCTTACCAGTGCAGGTCCCAAGGGTTGGGATGCCAGATGAGAGTACAAACCCCTGGCTCCTCAGGAAGAAGTTTTGTATTTGTGAGACCCCTCCCAATTTCAGGTCACCACGCTGGGCGTGGGGTTTCGGGCAAGATCACATCTCTGCTTCTCCTTCCCATCTTGATGTGGCTCTTTTATCCTTTGTTGTGGAGGAGCTGTTCAGCTAGTTTTCAGATCCTTTTCATAAGGAATTTTTCCATAGGTAGCTGTAAATTTGTTGTGCCCATAGAAGGAGGTGAGTTCAGGATCTTCCTACATCGCCATCTTGAACTGCCTCCTTCCTCAATCTCTGTCTTTACTGATTTTAACAATCTAGTTGTTTTATCCATTTCTGAGATGGTTGTATACAGTCTCCAACTCTGATTGTGGAGTTGCTTCTTCTTCCTTTAATTCTGTCAGTTTTGCTTCTTATACTTGGAAGGTCTGTTGTTAGGTGCATACAGTTTTATGGTTATTATGGCCTCATGATGAATTGACCTTATTATCATTGTGAAATAAACTTTTCTATCTCTGCTAATAATCTTTTTTGAAGCCTATTTTTTCTGAGATTAATATAGTCATTCCAACCTACATGGCATATATTTTTCCATGTTTTTTCTTTCATTCTATCTGTGTTTTTATATCTGACATAAATCTCTTGAGGATAGCATATAGTTAGGTCTTGCTTCTCTTTAAATCCACCTGGTAATCTCTTTTAGTCCTTTATTTGCTCTTGTTCTCTTTCTCTTTTGTTCTTCTGTTTCTCTTTTCCTGTTTTGCTTTGGATTAAATGAATATTTAGAACTCCATTTAATTTATCTACTGACTTTATAGCTGTACTTCCTTGTGTTATGTTTTAAAATTGTTGCTCTAGGGATTATAATACACATCTTCAGTTTATTTCACAGTCTGCTTAGAGTTAATATTTTATACTTCACATAAAATATAAAAACCTGGCAACCATATAGGTCTGTTTACCACTCCTGTCAACCATTATACTATAATTGTCATATGTATTACAGCTTCTTAAATTATAAGTCTCCAATACAATATTATAGTTTTTTGCTTTAAATGTATAGAAATATATGAATATATAATATATGTGTAAAATATATATTTATTTTAAAGTATGTATAGTTTTTTGGCTTTTAAAAAATTAGGAAGGGGGGCTTCCCTGGTGGCGCAGTGGTTGGGGGTCCGCCTGCCGATGCAGGGGAAGCAGGTTCGTGCCCCAGTCCGGGAGGATCCCACATGCCGCAGAGTGGCTGGGCCCGTGGTCCATGGCCGCTGAGCCTGCGCGTCCGGAGCCTGTGCTCCGCAACGGGAGAGGCCACAACAGTGAGAGGCCCGTGTACCACAAAAAAAAAAAAAAAAAAAAAAAATTAGGAGGAAAATAGTGCTCGATATTTACCCATACCTTTTGTGAAGGTCTGAATTTCCCTCTGGTGTCCTTTCCAGTCATCCTGAAGAATTTTATTTAGTATTTTATGTGGTGCAAGTCTCCTGTCAATGCATTCTCTTAATTTTATTTTATCTGAAATGTATTTATTTCACCTTCTTTCTTAAAGAATATTTTTACTGGATACAAGTTATTGGGTTGACAGTTTTTTCTTCACTGCTTTAAAGATTTTGTACCATTGTCAGCTGACCTCCATGCTTTCTGATGAGACGTCATTAGACTTGAATCATTATTATCTGATAGTAATGTGTCACTTTCGTCTCTCTCCTTTCAAGATTTTCCTTTAATCTTTGACTTTCAGCAATTTGACTATGATGTGCCTAGGTGGAAATTCTGGATTAAAAGAAAATATTTTCTCTCTCTTTGCTTAGATTTCCTATGTTTTCATTTATTTCTGTCATATTGCCCTTTATATCATGCAGCATATTCATAGTCATAAGAGCTGTTTTCATGTCCTTTATGCTAATTCCAACATCTGGGTCATTTTAAGATTCACCTCCATTGATGATGGGTTACATTTTCCTGGTTCTTTATATGTTGAATAGTTTTGGGTTGCATTCTGGATATTGCCAATGCTATGTTGTATAGACTTTGGATTGCATTGTATTTCTTTGAAAATATATTTTTAATGAGCAGTTAACTTGGTTGGATTTACACTGCATACTCTGCCTCTTGGGCAGACACACAAAGCGTAGTCTTTTCTTCTTCACTGTATTGCTTATAGTCTGCCTCTTATAGTCCTTAGGGGTCAGCCAGAGATTTGGGCAGAGTTTATGTGCCACGTTTGAGATTCCCCTTCTCTGGATTTTTCAGAGAGAGGAGTTGTGGCCCAGAGAATTTAGGAAGTTTGCCTCTAGTCTCTATGGATAGTAGCTGAACTTCAACAATAACAAAAGATTTTAAAATTCTGTTAAATCTTTACTTTCTGTTGTCTCTTATGTTGAGGATTTCATGGATAAAGGAAAATGGAAGCAACTTTTAAAATCCACAACACAATTGGCACCACATAGAAGCATATCACTTTTACCCTCATGTCAATGATGATTTTGGTCCTGAGCTCTTTGCACCCCTTCCTGTCATACTACCAAATCTGTTAGCATGTGCCCTCATGAATTATTAATTGATTATATCCTGTCACCATCCTTAAAAGTTTTGTTTTCCTTTTCTGCCTACATCTGTGCTGCTGTTTGCCTGCTGGCTTGGCTCTCAGAACCTTTATTCCAGAGCATAAATGTATTAAAGCTATGGTTATAATGGATGTTCTGAAAAAAATGCAAGCTTTATAGAGGATCTAGTTTTAAGTCCCTCTTTAGGTTGTAGCAATTTCTTGATGACACCCCAATTCATGTAAAATGTACACAAACATCCAGTATTCAGGATGAGGTTAGTTTACTTCAAGGCAATAGAACATAGCTTTGTTGTGGTCAAAATACCAAATAATCGCTGCCTTTCATGGTAAGTGTAGATGAGTCTGTATGACTATTATGAGACTCAAGGTGGAACTGGGCTGGACTAAGATGAAGAAAACCACCCTCCTAATATTGAATGGATATTTTGGCTTTGCTATCTGCCTTTGGCAGGTTTGATATCTGACATTTATTAAGAGTTTTCAAGAAAGACATTTCATTGTTAAAGTATGACAGTAGCCTTGGTTATCAGGAAAAAGCACATGTGAATTCACAGAAATCTCGTTTTACTTTCATTCTGGAGGAAGTTGTGCTTCCCCAGTGTTGCACCAAAGTAAACAGCTGCAGACAATCCATTGATTTTAGCAAGAATTCACTGAAAATTTTTATAACCCATTTATGACTGAATTTTAGGACAGTTGAGGCACATCAGATTAATTTCTACATATCTCAGTGGAAACACTTTAGATTTGGGAAGCAGACTGACTCTGATATGTACTAGTTGTGGCTACCTGGGAAAGTGAATTAGCCACCCTGAAGCTTAGTTTACTCATCTGTAAAAAGGAAAGAGAATGGAGAATCATAGTGGACTGTAGTAGCTGTTGTTTTTGACTGTTCAGCATGCTTTTTGGTCCCCTTTCTTATCACAGTAACATCTCTTTCCTTTGGAAAACACCTCCCCCACCCCACGTGGACTGTCAATTATTATGGTCCCTCACTCACCTTCTGAGATGGGCATGTGACCTGGCTGGGCCAACCACTTGGGCCATATTCAGCTAGACTGGTACTTGGTCCAAGGAGTGGCTGTGTGACCCAAGCCCAGCCATTCATAATCCTTCCACAGAATCAGAGATGAAAGGCTTGTTCTCACCCTCTCATTAATGATGTACTGTAAGAAAACAGGTCTGCATGAGTTGGTGACCATTTTTCTCAGCAACTGGTGAAGGTGAAAGTCTCTCTGCAAAAGGAAAGAATGAGGCCCAAAGTGAAGAAACAAACAGATGTAAGAGGCAGGTGGAGAGATGGACTCCTGTTGAGTAGGGTCAGGACTGGGGTGAGCAAGCAAGGCACCAGGAGTGAAAATTTAAGGAGGCATTCCTCCCAGGGTCCTCCAAATGCAGATTGACATTGCTTCCTTACATTTTGCCCCCTCACTTGCTGGACCCCAGTCCTGGCCCTGCTGGGCACTGTCTGAGCTTGGGTTCCTCCAGGAGCTGAAACTGAGACAAAGAATTGAGTGCCAGCAGTTTTTTGGGGGAAGGTGATCCCAGGAAACACCTGAAAGAGAGAGGGAATGAGACCCAGAAAGCAAGGCAGCCAAGGATGGGCATTTGGTGAAGCCACTCACCACTGAGGCCCTTGGACTCACCTCCATTCTGGAACTCAACACCAAGGTTGCCTTGAAGGCAGCCGAAGGTCCGAGAAGCTGATGTTTTTATGTACAGTTCCCTGATTGATGGAGGGCTGCTTTAAGCAGCATTACCTCTCCTGCACTTTTAGGCTTATCCCATCCAGGGCAGAAGAAGGTCCCCAGCGGAGAGTCACAGGTGTCCACAGTAAGCATCCTGAGGTGTGTGGAGAGAGGGAACATGGGTAGGTACCATCAGTGCCTCTGCCTTTGTGCTCTTCCAGTCCTGTGAGCCTTATCCACTGTCCTTACCAGCTACAGGAGCTGGCATCCTGTTTTGATTATGCAAGATCATGTTGGGTTCCCAGTATTTGCAACTTGGATTAGAGTCCTGACCAATCAGAAACTCACAGTCATTGTCCTAGGAACTGGACCCCTCTTACCATCCTTGTTGCCCTAAAAGCCCAGTGTGCTGGGCATTATTATCCCCATTTACATATGATGAGTCGGAAGCCTGGAGAGGACCCCACTGTCACACACAGCCTGTTTTGTTTCCACATGTTCCTCCCAAATACAGAAGTTAGGTTGAAACTAGCTTTAGTCACACGTGTATCAGCAGGAGACCATGGGGGTCAGGGGGATAGTGTCCATCAGTGTCCAAAAACGCTGGACATTTGGTTTGGAAAGTAACGTAACATAGAGGAAAGAGCATGGGCTTTCTAGATGGGGAGGCCTAGGCTCAGATTCCGGTCCTGCTGTTTCTAGCTATGTGAACTTGGACCAGTCATAAAGCTTCTGCAAACCTATGTTTCCTCTTCTGAAAAACAAGAATGCCCATGTCTGTCCTTATTATGTTCACATTTTCCTTAAAATCCTTGAACATACAGAACATATTAGTGATAGCTCTTTTAAATTTTGTTTAAAATTGTTTAAATAATTTGATCAGTAATGCTTATTTACTAATTTCATAACTGGTGCCATTTCTGGGTTTGTTTGTCTTTATTAGATTTCCTCCTGCTTATGAGTCATATTTTCCTGCTTCTTTGCATGTCTGGTAATTTTTTTTGGACACTGGACATTGCAATTTTACTTTATTTATTTATATATTTTTATTGATTTACAATGTTAAGTTAGTTTCAGGTGTACAAAATAGTGATTTGATATGTGCCTAGATTATACTACATTTAAAGTTATTATAAAGTATTGGTTATATTCCCTGTGCCATACATTATATCCTTGTATCTTATTTATTTTATACCTAGTAGTTTGTACCTCTTAATTCCCTTCTCCTCTCTTTCCCTTCCCCCCACCCCTCTTTCCTCTGGTAACCACTCAAATAGAACCTAGAGAAATGAGAACTACAATATATGAAATGAAGTATTCATTGGATGGGATTAGCAGCAGATTAGGCAGTGCAGAAGAAAAGGTTAGCGAACTTGAAGATATAGCAGTAGAAACTATACATGATGAAGCATAGAGGAAAAAAAATTAACAGAGCCTCAGTGACTTATGGAACAAAATGCAATAGTTTACCATATGTGTAATTGGAGTCCCAGAAGGAGGAATGAGCATATAAAATATATTTGCAGAAATAGTGGCTGAATTTTTTTTAATTGATGAAAATGATAAAATCAAATCCAAGAAGTTCAACCGACTCCAAGCAAGAGAAACACAAGGAAAACATCATCAATGATCATCATAATCAATTAATAAATAGTTTAAAACCATTAAGAGAAAATCTTAAAATCAACCAGAGAACAAAAGGACACATTGTGTTAAGAAATGGAAACTATGTAAGCCCAAAGACAATGGAGCAGTATCTTTCTAGTGATAAAAGAGAAGAACCATACACACAGAATTCTATATTGAACAAAAATACCTTTGTACAATGAAGGCAAATAAAGACTTATAAAGAATGCCCTGAGTGATCTTACTGTGAAAATAAGGGGCAGAGACCATGCAGCCTCCAACATCAGACCTGACATATGGTTGGCATTTTTAAAACACCTTCCATGACTTCTTGGCCCTGGGTGATGTGGTGGGTTCTGGAAAGTTTTAGGTATACCTGAAGGGGTGCATCAGGGGAAGACCTGGCTCTCTTAGCTTCCTCTTTCCATCTGTCACAGCACATCTTGCCAAAGGATGGTCTTCAGCTTGCTCAGCTGCCTCTGCCCTCAGAGTGTGAGATTCCTGAAAGCTTGGGATTGGTCATATTCACCTGCCCAGTCCCATCAGCACCTGGCTTAGTGCTCAGAAGGTGGTAAAGGCTCAATAAATGCTACCTAGAGAATGGATGAGGGGGAGAGAGAAAGAAGAGGGAAAGCCCTGGTCTACATAGCAGCCAGTGATGTGGTAAAGCATGGATTGGATCACATGCTTGCTGCTTTCAGAATGAATGCCAACCTCTTCTGCTGGCCCACAAGGCCCAGCAACCTGACTTATGCCTAGTTTGCTGACACCTCTCTCTACCCCCTCCATCTTCCTACTCATTCCGCTCAGCCCTTCTTCTCATCTCTCGAGCATGCTGAACTTATTTCTAACTTGGAAACTTTACACTTGCTGTGCCCTCAGCCTTGATCACTTTCCCCCAGAACTCTGCAAGGATCACTCATACCATACAGAATTCTGCTCAAATGTCCCCTCAGTGGGGGCCCTCTCTGAATATCCACCCCACTTGACTCCACCCCAAGCATTTCATATCCATGTACCCTTTCTGGTCCCCTTTTCTTCAGTGCACCTGTCATTACCTGTAATTCCATTACATGCTTATTAATTTGTCCTCTTAGTTGTTGGTCTCATGCACCAGAACATAAGCTCTCTCTGAGGGCAGCAATGTTCCCTCATTGTTCACAGTTGTATCTCCAGTACCTACTAAGTAAATTTATATGTATAAAGTATAATACATATACACACATATGTATATTTACACATACATATATGCCTAATGCACATACATATACACACTCACTAATCAGCATATAGATACATGTATACACACGTTAAGCAGTATATATATATATATGAGCACGCATATGAATATGCATATATACACACCTAGTAAGCTGTATACATAGACACATATATATATAAACATAACACACATATCTATATGCATGTATATACACATACATATAGTATATATAAACACATGTATATGTATCTGCATATAGCAGTAAATATACATATATACATATATATATATATATACACACCCACTAAACAGTTTATATATAGGCAGATATACATATACCCACCATATATTGTATAGATACATATACACACTCATATATGTATACATATATATGTAAGCCCACAAAGCACTATATATGTATATCTACACACACATATATATGCATGTATATACATACAAATACATGCATATATACATATCCACTAGGCAGTGTGTTTATTTATATTCATATATAATATATACTTACATATACACGTGCATATGATACATATGACATATATGCTCTATATAATTAACTGAATGAATACATATTATATAAATGAATGAAAAACTTGACAATTAACCAATCAACTGATAAGAGTTAGTTGACTGGTTTATACTGACTGCCTCTGGGTTAGGGTCCTGAGGAGAATTTCTCTATTTCCCCTGCTGCAAACTCTTAATTTTTCACAAATACCCCTTTAATTTCCACCTCTCTCCTGCCTCACTCTCCACCTCCCACAGGTTGCTCTTGACCTCTTCGTTGGTTGAGCCATTGCACATTTTGCTCCTGCACCAGCAGAGAGAGTCCAGGCTGGAGTGTTCTGCTCTGAGTCAACTTTGAAGTCAACAGGGCTTAATTATTTTCAAGGGAAGGAGGAAGATACCTTTGGGAGAACTTTCTGAGAAGTTTGCTTCATAAGTGTGTTTCTTGGATTAGCAAATGGGCCCCGTGCTTAGAGAGTCATAGGGTTGAAGCAAAATAAACAGAGTTAATTAAAATTCATGGAATAGCCAGAGGCAGTCTGCACATAAAACAGCAAAAAGTGGCACAGATTTATATGATAATAGCTCTTTATGTCCCTCAAAGGAAGAGTCTGGATAAAATTGAGCAAGAGTTGCACAGATGATAATTCCAGACTCTACACTCTATTATGCAATGATGATCATTTCCACACGCAAGCATATTATTAGCTGTCTCATTCCACATTCCAGATTTTCACATCTGCATGTGAATTCATAGTGTGAAAAAAATTTTTGATTAATAGCAGACTAACCAATTTAGTGCCCAGACTGCAACAAACCCATTTTGGAATTAAGTAGAGATTCGATTTTATATATATGTTTATAAGTTTGAATGTTCAGAAACATTTGACTTAGTGTTTTTTTCCTTTAAAAATGTAGTCTTTGGAAAGCTTTTTCATCTTTTAAGATAAGGGTAGCATGGTGGAAAGCATAGCAGGATTTTGAGTCAGACAGTAAACGTTTATGCCAACTGTTCTGTCCCAGCATTAGTCTAGGTACTTGTGATGGTGTGGCAAACAAGATGTACGAGGTCCCTGATGCCATAAAGGTGACAGTTTAGTAAGGGAGACAAATACACAAACAATACCCAACCACGATTTCAATAATGATAGTTGCTCTGCAGGAAATGCATAGTGCAGTGACCTGGGAAGGTAAGCCTGCTTTCCTTGGAGGAGAGGGCAACAGAGAAGACTTTGCTGAGAAGGAGACATTTAAGCCAAGGCCTAACTGCTAAGAAGGAAACAGACCATGTGGAGATCCAGGAGGTAGAGCGTCACATACAAAAGGGACAGCAGAAGCAAAGGTCCTGTGGCAGGGACAGACTTAGTAATGGGGCCATGGCAGCAAATGTGTGTAAGATGCCCAGCCAACATTGTGTCTGCCACAAGCAGGGACTTGGAATATATGTTTGCTCTTTTCAGGACAATGCAAGAGTTAATCAGTTTATAGCAAAATGGTTAGAGTGCTTTGCCTCCAAGTCTGACAGAGCTGAGTTGGAATTCTGGTCAACCAGGTGACTCTGGGCAAGTTACCTAACTTCTCTGTGTTTCCAAAGTGAGCTGTTATTCTTATGTAAGAATCATTTTTAGAATTCTTAAACATGATACTTTTACTAGAAGCTTTTACTGTTCATGCAGACATCTTTTATAAGTGGTGGAATCCATTTCATCTTAATGAAATATTTATTCCTTTCATATTAATTAGTCCATGTTTGGCTTGAGGCATAGGTTGGAGGAATTTGCTGGCTCCCAGGGATCACTTTATTAAGAGCTAAATATCACAGGAAATGCAGGCTCATTCGCGAATGGCTTTCAAGCATAGGCCAGAGCAAATGATCCATTACTGACCAATTTAACAGACGTCATTGCTCATTTGCGTTTCCCATTTTCCAACAGTGACGTCTCATTTCATATTCTGGATGAGCCTTCCCTGGCCTTTTTACATCTATAAAGTGGTCTCAACCTTGCTTCACCCTAAAAGATACATTTCCAGCACTAAAGGTGTCAGAAAGCACCAAGGTTGGTCCTGGACCCTTGCCCCCGTCACTACTTTTTGGCGTTTCCTGACAAAGCGATGTCCCTCATGACTCCAGAGGGAAACTATGTGCGTAAGCAGTGACATTATTTATAAAACACACGGTCACCTCTTGGAATTACCTCCAAACTCTCCTCTACCCTGTTGCCAGAAAGAACTCCCCTCCCCCTCAAAACCCACATTTTCCATGTTGTTTGTTCGTATGTTCTTTCCTTTATTCATTTATTTGCAATTGTATACCTAGGATCCACTTTTTAAACCCTTCTGTATCTCCCCAGTGCCCTCAGGACAAAAGCCAACTGTATTGGTCTGCTGGTGCTGATGTGACAAAATCCCACAGGCTGGGGTCCTTAAACCACGGGAGTGATTGTCTCACAGCTCTGGAGGCCAGAGGACACCAACCCAATTGGGTTAGGGCCTGCCCTTATGACCCCATTTTAACTCAGTTACCTCTTTAAAAGTCCTATCGCCAAATGCAGCACATTCTGAGGTACTGGGGGTCAGGGCTTCAACATACAGATTTGGGGAAACACAATTCAACCTGCAACACTGACCTTTTAAACATGTCATTCAAAGCCATCTGTCACCTGCTCCTCACTCACCTTTGTCACCTCATCTTTTGCCATGATCTCCATGATGTCTGTCATGCACTGTCTCAGGGTGAACACCAGGGAGTATCACCTGATAACAGGTCAGAACTCACAGATGAAGCGTCCGCGGGACAGGCGCACTGTTTCTTAGCATCTTAAGGAGAGACTGGCTTGGCTTAGAGCATAGCTGGACACACCATGGGGCTGTGCCCCAATCAAGGCATGTCTCCCCATGCTGCTGTCTCTTTTTATGCTGACTGTGGACAAATAGTTTAGAATCAAGTACCAAGCAGTTTGAGCTTCCTGTGCTTCCAGATGCCCAGCACTGGTGGCCTTAGTGACTCCCTGGGCCCATGAGAAGTTGAAATCAGGTGCTGACTTCTGATCCTGGCTAGCTCATTGCCACATGTATTAGTCAATGTTCTCCAGGGAAACAGAACTAAAAAGAGGTGTGTAGATATAGATATAGATGTAGATAGATTTATTTAAGTAATTGGCTCACATGATGATGGAGGCTGGCAAGTCTAAAAATCTGCAGGATAGGCTGTCAGGCTAGAGACCCAGGAAGTTGCTGATGTTGCTGTGAAAGGCCAAAGGTCATCTGCTGCAGAATTCCCTCTTTCTTGGGGGAGGTTAGTCTTTTGTTCTATTCAGACCTTCAACTGATTGGATGAGGCCCACCCACGTGGAGGGCAATCTGCTTACTCAAAGTCCACCTTTTAAAATTCATCACAAATTAATTTTATCTAAAAGCACCTTCACGGAAACATACAGAATCATGTCTGACAACATACCTGGGCACCATAGCCCAGCCAAGCTGGCACATAAAATTAACCATCACACCAAATAATTGTGAAATTGTTCCTGAGCTCCTTCTTGGGCCACTTCTGCACATCTCTACAACGTTCTCTGGTCTTACCTTCAGTACATGTATGAATGATGATCATAATCACAATAATAATCAATAATTTAGTAAGTGCTTACCATGTAACCCTCACAACCACCCACTAAGATAAGTAAGTACACTGCTACCCCCATTTTACAGATGGGGAAGTTGAGAACACTACTAACATGCTAAAATGCACCATGCATGTTCCATCTCTCTGTACTTAGAGAGGGGCTGTACGCTCTCCTGGTAATGCACTTCCTTCCCCCTTTTCCTACACCTCCATCCTCATGAAGCCAACCCTTGATGACTGAGAAACAGTTCAAATGCAGCCTCTTCCAGAATGCCTTTCCTTGATCCCATATCCTGGTTAGGATCCCTCTTCTCAGGTCCCTTAGTCCCATGTGCTCACCTATCCTATAGCACTGTTCTTTCCTAAGTAGTAATTATCCATTTCTCCAGCTAGCCATCCACAGATGTCAACTAGATGTTCCAGGCACTGTTCTAGTCACTGAGGAGGGAGCAGTGAATAAAAGAGAGAAAAATCCCTATCATTATGGGGTTTACACCACAGTGGGCGAGACAGACAAAGGGAAAACAAACAAACCAAGAAGCATGTGCTGTTACAGGAGTTGGCCAGGGTCATGGAGGAACCAGGGAGGGAGGATGGGGACTGAGGAGGGATTAGCTCATTCACACACGGAGTTCAGGGATGACTTATGGGATAAGGTGATTCATGGGTAGAGCCTGAAGGAGGTGAGGACCCAAGACTGGACACGTGGGGAAGAGCATGGCAGACACAGGAATGGCACAGGGGCCAGGGTGGGAAGTGAGTAGGGAGGAGAGTAACAGATGGAATTAGAGGGGACTTGGGGCCACGCCATGTAGGGCCCAGTGACCTGAAGTGAGCGACTTTGTCTTTCACTTTTGAGTATTGTTTGTTTATCCCATTGAACTTTGAGTTCCTAGAGCAGTGTCATATCTTCATGGCTAGCATAGTGCCAGGACCATGACAGGCATTTCACACATGTTTATTGACTGAAATATTCATCTAAATGAGTATTTTTCTTGAAGCTAACTTTTGATCACTCTAGTGAGGCCACCATTGGTCACAGCCCACGTGGACTTTCTGTGCCACGAAACATCATCGTATACTTTGTGTATCAGATGGGGTTGTTCTCAGGAGTGAGAAACAGAAAATCTGCCTTACAGTGGATTAAACAAAGAGGGTTTATTTTCTCACATAACAAGAAGTCTGAAGGTAGGTGGCACTATGATAACAGGTTCAGTAACTCTGAGATGTTTGTAGCTTCACGGTCACAAGGGGCTGCTGCAGCTCCAGACATTACATATGTGCTCAAGGTAGAAAGGAGAAGAATAATGACAAAGGGGAGAAAAGTGGAACCATCTGTAGCTATTCCCTTTTATTCAGAAAGCAAGACTTTTCTAAGAAGCCAGTAGCAGACTAATATTTCATTGGCAAGAACTATGGCTACTTCTGGCTGCAAATGAGTATTTAATGGATCATACTGCCTCCTTGAAGAAAACTGTCCTGTTAAAAAGGAAGAAGAGGGAGGATGCATTTGGGTAGTTAACAATCATTGTCTGCCAAAGATAGTCTTCTTGTCAGATAAGGATATTTGAACAGCAGTACCCAGCATGATCACTCTTTTTTAGTGACCTTATTTAATCTTGATTTTTTTTTTCTTTTTTGCTTTTCCCCAAATTGGTTGTTTCCCAGAATCTTGCTCCTGGAAGCATAACCAGTGTCCGTTAATGTCGCACTATAGCTGTGCATCAATCAACAGCATCTGCTAAGTGTACTCAAGCTGGGGGTGGGGTGGGCAGCACAGAGAAGGTCAACTGAGTCAGGTGAGAAAGGGCATCCAGGCTGGTCCACAGAAGGGCAGAGCCAGCCTTTGCACCCACACAGTTCTGGGTTACCAGCACAGCTCTGGCTTCTCTGATTCTGGGGTGACCTGTCCCCCCAGAGCTTGGCTTGCCTGAGTTGAAAAGTGAGGGTTACAGTCCTGACCATCAAGGTCACTGAAGATGCAGCCAGACAAGGACTTTCCTGAAGAATCCAGCAAAGTGATTCTCAACTAGCCTGCTTATCAGACTCCCCCCAGGGAGTTTTTACAAAATACAGCATCCCAGGACCCTCGCAGACCTCTGGGGGTGCCACAGAACCGAGGTTATCAGTGCTTTGAAGGTAAGATCCGGCCGAGGACCACCAGATGCTGGCGTGATGGGGATTCTCAACACGCATCCCTACCCCTTCTCTGCTGAATTGGGGTCAATTCCCAAATTCCTGATGCACAGTGTGCTTGACACGTGCCATTCTCACGGCAAATCGCCTGAAATCCATGCTCGCTAGCATTTATTTATTTGTCCCAATAAATTGTAATTAATAATGATAACATCAGGTCCTAATTGAATTAGACTGATGAGGAGTGTTAATTGGGTGCTTGCTTGTCAGCAGCTTGGGTGGCTTTGGCCAAATTGCTCATCCCTTGCCTCATTAACTGTGATTTCTAGTGGAAAGGGCTGTGTGCTGACCTGCTGAGGAGCCCTGGGGCGACTTGGGACCCGCCTCTTCTGTTTTGAAGGTTCCCAGGATGTGGGCAGAGCTGCCTGTTGGTGAGGAGGGCTGACGTTCCCTCTAGAACACCTGTCCTGAGCCCAGGAGGCTGAGATGCTGCTTTTGTTTTAGCAGATTCCCTCCATCACGTCGTCGCCTTGGGCTTCAGAGCTGGGAGGACCGACAGGCCCTCCTGCTGTGAGTGCAGGCACCGAGGACCCCACCTCCCTCGAGCACACAGGGCCTGGTGGGCCTTGTCATAACTGAAATTCCAGCTCCTCTGTGGACTCCCGCTCAGGCCTGGAGGTCAGGGTGGCCCTCAGGTCAGGAGATGGTGATGCCCGCCAGGGGTGAGGCAGGGGACGGCCTGTAGGAAGGGTATTCTAAGCAGAGGGAACAGAACATGCTCGTGCTGGGAGTCAGGGGCCAAGGTGACAAGTTCACATGTCTGAGCCTCTGGAAGCTCGGGGTTCCATAGGGAACCAGGCAGCATGGCTCCTGCCTTCGTGGTGCCTGAGGTCTGCCTGTCAGTCAGTAAACAGGGAAGATCCAGTGTAGGAAGCAGCACAGTAGAAATAGGGGCTATGGGAGCCCACTGGGAAGGCTGTTGATGCACTCCCTCGAGCACACAGGGCCTGGTGGGCCTTGTCATAACTGAAATTCCAGCTCCTCTGTGGACTCCCGCTCAGGCCTGGAGGTCAGGGTGGCCCTCAGGTCAGGAGATGGTGATGCCCGCCAGGGGTGAGGCAGGGGACGGCCTGTAGGAAGGGTATTCTAAGCAGAGGGAACAGAACATGCTCGTGCTGGGAGTCAGGGGCCAAGGTGACAAGTTCACATGTCTGAGCCTCTGGAAGCTCGGGGTTCCATAGGGAACCAGGCAGCATGGCTCCTGCCTTCGTGGTGCCTGAGGTCTGCCTGTCAGTCAGTAAACAGGGAAGATCCAGTGTAGGAAGCAGCACAGTAGAAATAGGGGCTATGGGAGCCCACTGGGAAGGCTGTTGATGATGCAGCCCGTCTGAAATAAAAGGGAGCCTCCTACAGAAAGTAACGAATGAGCAGAGACAGAGCTGGTGGGTGAGCGGGAGGGAGGGGGACACGGGCCAGGGAGGGAGTGAGAAGGGGAGAAAGCAGTGGTGGTGGAGAAATTCTAAGGGGGGTGAGGTAGCTGGCATGAAGGGGATGTGTGCGTGTGTGGTGCGTGTATGTATGTGTGTGTATGTGTATATATGTGTGTGTGGTGTGTGTGTGTATGTGTATGGTATGTATGTCTCTGTGTGGTGTCAGCACACACATGCCTGTCAGAGGTGACGGAGGCGCGGAGGACTTTGAATGACAAGATGCAGACCTTGAGCACTTCCTGAAGGTGAAAGAAAGCCCTTGCAGGGCTTCAAGTCTTTCATTTTGGGGAAGTTCCCACTGGGCCGAAGGACACGTGCAGAGACCAGAGCCGAGGAGACGCTGCTGGTGACGAAGCTGTTACAGTGAAATGTTCCTGCCTCTGAAATCTCAAGCACTAACTCTAAGTACCAGAAGTTGCTCTGGTCACAGGGACTTAGGGGGAGAGGACACAGGCCAGGGGATCGGGCTGGAATGTGGAGTCCCGGGCGCTGATTTGGGAGTTAATGCACTCAGGGCTCAGAGTTGGGTCCCAGGCGGCAGTGTGCTCAGCTCCCCACCAGCCCACGTTTCCTGGGCACCTGTGTGGGCCACACGCTCTGCTGGGCTCCATGGACACCTGACTGTAGACCTGCGGGGCTCAGATGGAATCCACTGCACAGGAAGGTGCCTGGCTGAGTTGGTCAGCCAGAAGTCGATGGCCATGATGGACATTTACAGACTGTCTTAGTTTCCTGTGGCTGCTTTAACACACTGGGTGATTTAAAACGGCAGAGGTTTATTCTCCACTGTTCCAGAAGCTCTGGGAAGGATCTGTCCCAGGCCTGTCTCCTGGCTACTGGGGTTGTGGCGATCCTAGGCCTTCCTTGGCTTAAAGATGCATCATCTCTCCAATCTCTGCCTTCTTTTCTCTTATTATAAAGACACCGGTTGATTTGGGGCCCTCCCTAATCCTAGATGACACATCTTGAGAGCCTTAACTTAATTATATCTGCAAAGACCCTTTAACCAAATAAGGTCACCGTCACAAGCTGAGGGGGTCAGAACTGTTCAACCAGGACTACAGCCTGCCTGTCCCCTCCTATTTGGTTTTGTGCGTTGCATTCCCTGTGCCACAATCATCCTGCCTGACAGAGAGCCTGGGGGCTGGTCCCAAGTGTCCCAGCTTCCTTGGGTCTGCAACATGAAGGGGTTGGCTCAAGCTACCCTGGCAAGTCAGTAGGAAATGTCACCCCAAGCTCCAGCCATGGGGCCAGAGATATCTGTGACCCTGTGTCCTGGGAAGCAGGCCTCCCTTCCAGAACCCTGCCCTGCCTTCAGATAAGTCCTTAATTATGGTTGTGATGACAGTGCCAGTAATCACAATAATAACTGCATTTGCTGAGACGCCGCTGTCCCGGGAGCATTAAATGTCCATAACCCTATGGGAAGTAAAGAAGACTCACCTCTATTCGGTACCTCCAACATGACAGCACCACACCATGCCCTTCACAGCATCCCCTCCCATGTCCTCACAACAGCCCCTGGAGCAAGAACATGCCACCCCCATTTTACTGATGAGTAGACTGAGGCTCAGAGAGGGTGGTTGCACAGCAAAGAATTGGAATATAAGCCCCGCTCAGAGTGACCCGAGAACCCAAACTCTTTCTGTGTCTCTGAGACTTCCCAGCAGACCTTTGTCTCTACTCAGTGCCTTAGACTTGTCTTCGGTCTTTTTTTCATTTTAGCCTCTCTGTCCCCTGGTCAGGTTGAGTCAGCCATTGCTACCTGCTTTGCTTGGCCAGTGAAGAAGCAAGGGCAGAGGAGCCAGGGATACGTGCAAGAGGGCCATGAGCAGAGCCCAGCTCTCCAGACCCCGAGTCCAGCTCTGTGTTCCTGAGAAACATAGAGTGTTTCTAAGATGCCTTAGAAAATAGATTCAAGCCCTCAGTTTATAGAGGAGGAAGTTAAGGGATCCCAGCCATACCTTTTCTTTTATTTTTTGTTTTTTTACTCTTGTTTGTTTTGTTTTGTTTTTTAATATCTTTATTGGAGTAAAATTGCTTTACAATGTTGTGTTAGTTTCTGCTGTATAACAAAGTGAATCAGCCATATGCATGTATATATCCCCATATCCCCTCCCTCTTGCGTCTCCCTCCCACCCTCCCTATCCCACCCCTCTAGGTGGTCACAAAGCACCGAGCTGATCTCCCTGTGCTATGTGGCTGCTTCCCACTAGCTATCTATTTTACATTTGGTAGTGTATATATGCCAATGCTACTCTCTCACTTTGGCCCAGCTTACCCTTCCCCCCCAACCCCATGTCCTCAAGTGCATTCTCTACATCTGCATCTTTATTCCTGTCCTGCCCCTAGGGTCATCAGAACCATTTTTTTTTTTTTTAGAGTCCATATATATGTGTTAGCATACGGTATTTCTTTTTCTCTTTCTTACTTACTTCACTCTGTATGACAGACTGTAGGTCCATCCACCTCACTACAAATAGTTCAGT
>NC_041220.1:107786774-107787237 GCF_002837175.3 Physeter macrocephalus
TCCATACTGTTCTCCATAGTGGCTGTATCAATTTACATGCCCACCAACAGTGCAAGAGGGTTCCCTTTTCTCCACACCCTCTCCAGCATTTATTGTTTGTAGATTTTTTGATGATGGCCATTCTGACCAGTGTGAGACGATACCTCATTGTGATTTTAATTTGCATTTTTCTAATGATTAATGATGTTGAGCATCCTTTACTCAAGTGCATTCTCTACATCTGCATCTTTATTCCTGTCCTGCCCCTAGGGTCATCAGAACCATTTTTTTTTTTTTTAGAGTCCATATATATGTGTTAGCATACGGTATTTCTTTTTCTCTTTCTTACTTACTTCACTCTGTATGACAGACTGTAGGTCCATCCACCTCACTACAAATAGTTCAGTTTCATTATTTTTTTATGGCTGAGTAATATTTCATTGTATATATGTGCCACATCTTCTTTATCCACTCATCTGTCGAC
>NC_041220.1:107787321-107810149 GCF_002837175.3 Physeter macrocephalus
CTTTTGCACAGGAATGGAAACCATAAACGAGATGAAAAGACAACCCTCAGAATGGGAGAAAATATTTGCAAACAAAGCAACTGATAAAGGATTAAGCTACAAAATATACAAGCAGCTCATGCAGCTCAATATCAAAAAAACAAACAGCCCAATCCAGAAATGGGCAGAAGACCTCAATAGACATTTCTCCAAAGAAGATACACAGATTGCCAGCCACACCTTTTCATCAGCATGGAGCTGGCCAAGACCCCAGGCCTCAACCTCTTCTTTGACTTGTAAATCCAAGCCTTCAAGCTCCAGGCAACTTCCTGTACCAACCTCTCTTCCTTATCTGGTACCCAGAGTCAGACCTCCAAACCCTATTCAAATCCTGAGCTCTGCTTTGAAAGCCAGAATTCTAATCCCATTTTGAAGAGTCTCTTCTAGTTCCTGAGCTGTCTCCGAGCTGCTATGAGCGTCACCCTCCTTCTTCCTGCCCACCCCGCTACCCCACCCCGGGAGGTGAGAGCCATCTCTCAGCACCTTTGCCCATCGTCAGTCATACCAGCAAGAGCCGGGGCTGGGAGGGGTCTTCCTCTGATGGGGGCATTGCTCAGACTCCGGGGAATCACAGCCTCAGCTTTTAGAGATGATGCAGCCAACTGGACTTCAGGGCTCCCAGCCCTGGCAGAGACCATGTCTACTCCACATCTCTTCTGAGAAGGCAAATGAGGAGTGAGAGAGATGAGAAACCCTAATCAGTGGAATGATCTGCCCCCTGCGTGTCTGCCTGTGGACGTGGGTCTCAGGGCTCTGGAAGTCTCTCTTCAGATTCCTGCGAACCAGGGCCCCAAGGGGCTTTTGTCCAGCACACCTTTGCCTTCTGTGGTTTTATATTTTCAAGTTCACTGGTAAAGTTCTTGGGCCTTCAACCTCATGCCACTAATCGTACTGCTTGGAAAAGCATTCTTTTGGAGATTTCATGAAATGTGCTTCTTAAGACATTGAGATTCGGGTGACATTTATCATCTCCCAGACACAGCTGGGCACTCCCACTTCCTTGGTCTCATTTAGTTTCACCCCAGTGGGGCAGGGTGGGCTTTGATAACTCAGTTCAGACAGATGCTGAGACAGAAGCTCAGAAAGGCAGCAAGAACCAAAGTGGGAATTGGAATTCAGGCTTTTCCCCACCGTCTTGTATCTGCCTCAGATTCATAGCACGTCGGAGCAAAAGGGGTCCAATTTCCAATAGAAGACCAACTTGGGACGCTCAGAGAAAACCCGAATTCCCAGGCCCGTAACCATATCCCTCGCGTTCTCTATCACAGACCTGTTCCCAGGGAGGATGCATCACTGGTGCGTCCTGGGAAGGCAGAGAGCCTGGGTTTGAGTCCTGAGGCGTGAGGAAGGTCTAAAATCTTTCTGTGCTTCTCTTCCTTTATCTGTCAAGTGAGGGTAATAAAACTAGTTACTGTACTGGGTTGAATAATATCCGCCTCCAAATTCATGTGATGTAGCTGCTAGCAAGGGGCAGCAAGGATTGATAACAACCCCCAGAAATTAGAAGAGGCAAAGAAGGATCCTCCCCGAGAGCTTGCAGAGGGGACGTGGCCCTGGCAACACCTTAATTTGGAGCTTCTGGCTCCAGAACTGTGAGACAGTAAATTTCTGTTATTTTGAGCCCCCAGTTTGTGGTACTTTGTTATGGCAGCCCGAGGAAATGAATACAGTTCCCCATGAGGATGCTGGGAATACAGTACATGTTCACCCTGCTACTTTTTTCCAGCCACACCATACTCCTTGCCAGGTGTCCTAAGGCTCCATGTCCTCCTTTATATCTTTCCTTTCCCCTAAAAGCCTCTTCTTTTGCCTTTGCCATCTTTCCATCCTTTCATGCCCACCCTCTGGCATTAGTGCCTCGAGAGAGCCTTCTCTGACAGCATGTCCCCCCTCCCAGCGCTGCCCCTTGTGAGTAGGGGTGCCACTCAAAAATTAGACTGTTGTGAGTTTGAATCACTGGACTGACACCGAGGGGCTTGTTGAACTCTGGGCAAGTTAACTAGTGCACACGGGGCTGCAGCTTCCTCGTGCTCAAGGGAAGATGGAGCTTTTATTCGCAAGGTTCTTGTGGGGATTACGTGAGATAACCAAGCAGACAGTTTGCTCAGTCTCCCAAAGTAGAGTGCTCCGTACAGGAGCTGCCACCATTGCTGTCACCACTTCTCCTTTGCTCCCCCAGGGCCCATGTGCCTTAGTTTGGGTCTCCCCAAGGGCTCTGGAGAGGAAGAAAGCACAGGTAGTGAGTTGGGAAGTGAGTCAGGGAAGGAAAGGCAGGAGGCTGCTGGTAAGGGTGTGCCATCAAGCCAGTTAGCCCTGTGGGAAAACTCTCAAACTCTGGGAGCCGTGGGATGGACAAGGGGCCTGGGGTGTAGATGCCCCAGCTGCCTGCCTGGGCCGAGTGTTGCTTCTGTGGACCTTAACTCTTTGGCATCGCCAGTCTGTTACAGCAACACGGGCTCTGCTGGCAGACAGAATCGTCGGGCAAAGAGAAGCGGGGCTGGCGATAGAGGTGTGAGCGGAAGTGGGGGGGCGGGGGCCACGGGAGACACAGATACGTGTATCTCAGCATCGTAGATATCGGTGCATCTGTCTGTTTTCCTCCCAGGCTGTGAGCTCCTTGAGTGCAGGGCTGCCTCTTCCTCCTCCTGTTTCTGCAGCTGCTTTTTCAGCACTTACTTAGTGTAAATACCTGATCAACAGGTGAATCTGGTCCAGCTCTTCCATTTTGCAAATATTGGAGAGGTTGTGGCGTAGCCAGCGCTGCTCCACTAGCAAGATTTCAGAACCAAGACTTGAACCCAGGAGTAGGGATGCCGTGAGGGGCTGCCTTTTTGTTCCTTTGAAACGTTGGCCTGAATGTTCTCCCTTTTGGCTGTCACTCAGGTCTGCATCGTGCAGAAGCGAGACACTAAGAAAATGTACGCAATGAAGTACATGAACAAGCAGAAGTGCATCGAGAGGGATGAAGTCCGGAACGTCTTCCGGGAGCTCCAGATCATGCAGGGGCTGGAGCATCCTTTCTTGGTCAATCTGTGGTGAGTGATTCCATCCAGGGCTCCGGTGAAATCCTCATTATGGAGCCAAATGCAAATATGGCTCTGCTAGAAGGAAGCTTCTGTACTGTAGAGAGAAAGAAATGAAATTTTCTGGGTTCAAATATTCTTTTGACTGTTTCGTTGGGTACGCTTTCTGATGACTATTCGGTAGAGTACATTTTCTGATGAAATCATTGAGCATATGCTTAATTTTCATTCAGTCCTCTTACCTGGTGAATCAGAATTGAAATCGGTTTAGAAGAGAAGGTTTTTGTATGTTTGAGAACACATGTAGAATGTTTGTTGTAAGAGGATGCCAAACGGAGTCTTCTAAGGGGAGTTTAACTTTTTAGAAAATTACACCCACAGGGTTCATGGCAAGAAGGACTTGCCATGAACATCAGGAACTGATGTTTTACTCCACTTAGGATGGCTGCCCGGTGTGGACATGCTAAATTCCAAGTTTTGAATCTGGCCGACGAGGCCCACTAGGAGCCATGTTCTGGAACTTTCTCTCCCTCCCACCCCTGGCTATCATCTCTGCTCTAATTTGTGTCCTAGATTTGCCCCTTTGCTGGTTGTTTCCCTGCCTCTGTGTCTTTGCATGTGAAGTCTCCTCTTCCTGAAACTTCCACCTTCCTGTCTCCCCAGCTTCCTCTGACCAAATGCTGTGCATTCCTTTGGTTCAGCTTTCGAGGTACTTAGGCGAGGAGGCTTTGCTGCCCCACAGGCTGAGTGAACACTCATGTCTCCATCTTGACCTGTGCTTGACCCAACATAGCCTGCATCACCTTGAACCCAAATTATTGTTTATTTATCTGTCCTTACTGAGAAATCAGATAGATTTTTGACCTTAAGAGCATCTTTTCTGATGGTAAAGTCTAGCCTAGCCTGAATCCCTAGTATCACCAATTATTTCTCTTGCCCTTCATATATAGAAGCACTCTGAACATTGGGTGATAGGACAAGGAGGGACGTCAGTTGTCCTGTTTGAGAAAATCCAGGTCTGCCTGGCAGATGCCTCAGACTTGGGCATTTCTATGGGCAAAAGCCATACTGTGTGTCATACACTAGAATCTGGGTAACAAATGTGCATTTGTCATGTCTCCAGCCACCCAAACACTTCAGTTATTTGGGGGAAATAAGCCTCTTCGTGTTTTGATCGCTGTAGGAGGAAATTTTTTAAATTTATTTTTTATTGCAGTAACATTTGGTTTATAACATTACATAAATTTCATGTGTACAACATTATATTTCTACTTCCGTATACCCTACAGTGTGCTTATCACCAAAAATTAAGCTTCCATTCATCACCATACAGTTGATTCCCTTTTTACCCATTTCACTCCCCTTCCCCCAGCCCATCCCTTTCCTTCCGGTAACCACTACTCTATTCTCAGTATGTATGTACGTGTTTGTTTTTGATTGATCTGGTTTGTTCCTTTGCTTTTTATATTCCACATATGAGTAAAATCATACAATATTTGTCTTTCTCCATCTGACGTATTTACCTTAGCATAATAACCGTCAAATTCTATCCATGTTGTTTCAAATGGCAAGATTTCATCTATAGTTTTATGGCAGAGTAGTAATCAGTTGTATATATGTATACCACATCTTCTTTATCCATTTGTCTGTTGATGGGCACTTAGGTGTTTACCATATCTTCACTATTATACATAGCACTGCAAGGAACATGGGAGTGCAAACATCTTTTCAAATTAATGTTTTTGTATTCTTTGGATAAATACCCAGAATTGGGACAGCTGGATCATATGTTACTTATATTCTTAATTTTTTGAGGTATCTCCGTACTATTTTCCACTGTGGCTGCATCATTTCTAATCAGAAAAGCAACGTAGGTTCATTGCAAAATACAGAAAATGACATACATAAGAAGGCAACAATTATCTAGAATCCTACCACCACCAGATTACATTTCGGTGTGTAATTCTTTTTATACTTCTTTTCTCATATCAATATGACTGTAAATGTCATTGATATAAAACCATGCATAACAATGTTGGATTTTGCTTTTTCAAATTAATTGTGTAGTAGGAGCATTATCTCCTTACTACAAACTTTCTGTAAATCATTTTTAGTGGCTACATAACCTTCCACTGTGGAGAAGTTCAATAAGACATCTAACCTCTAACCTGTCGTGTAGGTTATTTAGGGCTGTTTCTAATTATCTTGCCAATGTAAATAACGCTGAGATGAAGATCTCTGAGCTTGAACTGTTTCAGGGGAGACTCCTTAGACCGAGTAAGGGCATGGGATGTACATCTGGACTGTGATGTGTGTTGAAGGAGGGAGGATGTGTCGGCATCCTCCCTTTTTAGGACCGTGTTTCGATGCTCTGTTCATGGTCTCCAAGATGCCAACAGATTAATGACAGAACCCCTTTAATTCCGTGTAAGCGCTGGGTCAATGGGAAAGCTCCCTGTGCACGTTGGCCTCTTAGGGCATTGTATTCCCATCATAAGCAAGAAAGGGTAGAACCTGCTGCTTGATTTTGGAGTCTACAACTCTTTGGCCTCAATTTTCCACCTGCTAAAGGTGAAAATAATACCTTGTTTACTGCTAGCACTGTTTTGAGAGTTAACTGATAGGAAAAGATATGACAGTATATTTTCTGTAAATGAAAATATTGTTTACTGTAAGAGGTTGTGTATATATGTGTGTGTGCATGTGTATACCTACATATGATAATAGATGGATGATAGATAGATAGATAGATAGAGAGAGAGATAATGCTCCTTCCAGCTATAAGTGAAAAGGAGAGGGTCCTTAATTCATTGGGCAGTACTGACTACTTTACATACTGTGTGGCTCAGGGGGCAGAAACTTAAACTTGCTTCAATATCAAAGGGAATTTCTTGGGGTTTATAACTAAAAAGTCTAGAATTCCAGCTGACTTCGGTCTCTATCTCCTGCTTTCCCCTGTGCTGGCTGTGTTTCAGAGCCACGACTCATGCTGACTGACGGTTTTCCTACTTCTACTAGCTGAACAGCCACAGCAGAGGCTGAAGGTCACAGGCGTGATTGACCTGGTCATGAGCCCCTTCCTAAAGCAGTGGGGAAGGGGCCAGGAGGTTGGTCCCACCTGAGTCTTAGGAATCTGCAGAGGGAGGTTGGGAGCTGTTTCCAGAAAACAGTAGTGACTGTGTCCATCACGTGATTGGCACCTGCAACCCAGACATTATATCCTTGTGCTGGAGTCTTCATAACAGCCCTGTGGGACAAGGGGTTTGGGCCCCATTTCTCAAAGAAGTAAAGCAGGGCTCAAAGCAGTTCATGATCTTACCTGAATCAATGGAATTGTGATTCAAACTCAAGACTGTCCAGTGTGCCCCGAGGTTTCCAGTTCTTGTAGGGAAATACCACTAACGTTTATTAGGTACTTGATAAGTGTCTTCTTTAACTGCTATTAATCCTCCTAACGGCCTCTTTAGTTTCCTACTATCATCCTATTATTATTGTCCCCATTTTACAGATGGGGTAACTGAGTCACACCACTAATAAATGGAGGAGATGGGACTTGAACCCAGGCTGTCTGGCATCATGGCCCACATTCACAACCCTTCTACCATGGCTGCTGTGAGAAGGCCCTGACCCTACCCTGCTTAGCCCACCACACCCCCTTCCTCCCTGCATGGAGCCCCTCCTGCTGGGCTTCTGTTTGGCTGCCTCCCTTACCCTGCTAGGAGGGAGCATGGTGTGGAATTGCTTGTCAGGTTCATAAGGACACCACTGCTTTAAATTAATTATACATCAGCTTTTCATCTCATTACATGGAGGGTGAATTATCGCAGCCTTGGAAAGCCTGACTACGCCCCTTGTCATTCTTCTCTTTTGCTGACATGCTCTATAACTGGCAAAGGCAAAGGCAGAGGCAAAGGCTGGGCACTGATTAGTTTTCACGACAATTTGCCCTCTAAAGAATGAATGATGGGTGCTCCCAAGCTTGTGACGATCCAGGTGGAGTTGTCAAGTGCAATATTTTCACCTGTTCTGAAGCAAAGCTGTTTTGCTCTCTGGGGCTTAAGACAACTGGAGCAAAGGAAAAAGGCAATGAAAAATCACACCCCAGAGAAGAGGGCTGTGCACCAGCGGGAGCCCTGGAGAGGTGGGGGGTGGGAGAGGAGGGGAGGGGAGAGATGGCGGGGAGAGTTTCAACATTTGGGCTCTGAGGTCCGATCTCCCAGGTTCTAATGACAGCTCTGCCTCTTGTAGGCAAAGCGGCTACTCTGGAATTGTGTTGCTTCCCCGACCCCTCCCCGCCCCACAGTATGACTAACCGCCAATATGACTATATCTGGAGACAGGATCTTTAGGTGGCTATTAAGGTTATACGCGGTCATTAGGGTGGAACTCTAATCCGAAAGGATGGTGGCCTTGTAAGAAGATGGAGAGAGAGCAAGTCTCTGCCATGTGAGGACTTAGCAAGAAGGTGGCTGTCTGCAAACCAGGAAGAGAACCCTCACTGGAACACGACCATGCCCAGACCCTGATCTTGGACTTCCAGTCTCCAGAACTGTGTGAGAATACACTAACTTCCGCTGCTTCAGCCTCCCAGGCGGTGGTATTTTGTTATGGCAACCTGAGCAGACTAATACAGAGGGCTTGAGAGTGATTTGATTCCCCCCCGTGTCTCAGTTTCCTTATTTGGAAAATGGAAATGAAAAGATGACCACATCATAGAGTGGCTATAAGGACCAAATGGGGTAATATGTAACAAGCATCCACATGGTCCCAGGCATGAGGTGACCGCTGGATCAGGGACCTCCACTGCTGTTCATATGATTAGCACCCATCTTTCAGGTTAGTCTGGGGCTGGCTGGACCAGTTCTCTCCTTCTCTTCCAGCGGGGAACATGAGGACATGCTGACTGTTGGAAGATGAGTCTTGAGATTTCGGTACTAGATTTTTATCCTGATTACATTGTAGTGGGTAGGTAGTTCATTGTGTTTTCAGACTGTATTTTCAAAATCCAATTCTGCTTACCAGATTGACTATATTTACTATACTGTTAAAATGTTCTGTTTATAATTAGGCAGCGCCTCCCCTGCCCTGTTTGCTGCCGAATTAACTGTGAGGACAGATACCTGGCAGGATAGGATGAGAAGTGATACCTGCAATCAGTTTAAACTGTTCTCGTAGCAAGTGTTTCTGGAACCTTCTCTGAGTAGCGAAAGGCTGAGTCAAGATATAGGTCTTTATGAGCCACTCTCAGGCAAGAAAGAATCACTTAAATTAGTGGCTAGTTTTTCTTAAGCATTGAGACCTTTGATTAGAGTAAAACTATGTAAGGTGTTTAAAGGTGGATCTGATCTGTCTGAAGCAAGGGGGCAGGAAAGGAGGTTGGGGGGAGGACAGAGACAGAAGTTCCCTCAGGGACCTTTGGTGAAGGATAGAAGCCCTTTACAAATAATCACCAGTCACTGAGCAGCTTCATTTCCATAAAACTAATTATCTTTGGCCTTGAATATTGCTACAACCTCCCAACCAGCGTTTCAACACTCAGCCATCACCAGTTTTCCCCACACAGGGTGTCTTGGTCAGCTCAGGTCGCTGTAACAGACTACCATAGACTGGGGGCCTTAAAAGACATTTATTTCTCACAGTTCTGCAGGCTGAGAAGTCTGAGATCAGGGTGCCAGCATGGTCAAGTTCTGATGAAGACCCTTTTCCTGGTGTAGAGATGGCTGTCTTCCTGCTGTGTCTTCACCTGGGGGAGAGAGAGAGCTCTCTCTTGCCTCTTCTTGTAAGGGCACTAATCCCATCATGAGGGTTCCACCCTCATGACCTAATTACCCCCCAAAGCTCTATCTCCATCACATTGGAGACTAGAGTTTCAACATATGAATTGGGGGAGGGGACATAATCACAGTCTATAGCACAGGGCAAGTCTTACCAAAGTGCAAATCTGAGCCCACTCTCTGATTAGAATTCTGCGATGGCTCCCCAAAGCCCACAGAATAAATGTCTCTCCATGCCCTGGCCTCTGACATTATGTCAGTCTCTCCTCCTGACACCCACCCCTGCTACCATCTTGGTGCATTTTTGTCCCAACCCTACTAACTGATTAGTGGCACCTGTAATTCATCTTGCTGTCATCAGCCCTCCGGGCCTTTGCACATGCTGTTCCTTCTGCCTGGAACACTGTCTCCCCTTTGTTCTCTTTGAGAATGTCTGTCCCCACAAGTATTCATTCATTAGATAGATATTTATTGGACTCTTACTGGGTACCAGGCACTGTCTTAATTTTTAAGGATCTAGAGAAGAAGAGAATCCTTATGGCTACTGCCTCTTAAAGTCTATAAGCCAGGCACCACTTCCTCTATCGAGCTGCCTCAGGATTGCCACCCAGGCCTCAACTGGCAGTGCTTTTCTTCTGCACTCTGTTGCAGTACAAAGCAGCTCAATCACATTTATCTATCTGTACATCTGTTTCTTCCATTAGCAGTGAGCCACCTGGGGAATGGGACCATGCTTTATTCACCTCTGTATTCCTAGCATCCAATGTTCAATAAATTAATTCATTCAGTGTTTGTTAAGGACCTACAACATGCCAAACCCTGTGTTGGCATCGGTGATAGAACAATGAGCGAGATAGTCACTGTCCTTCTTTACAGAGCTTACAGATGAGAGAGGGCAGACCTTAAACCAGCAAACAGTTGACCCTGCTCCCCTGCTCTCTTCCTTCCATCTTAAGTAGTCACTGTCCTTTGGGGTCCTGGGTAACTTAAAAAATAAAGAGATTACAAATGTCCACCACGTCCTGGAGGTCAGAGATGGGAAATGCTCATGGGTTTTTTCCCAATTCCAATTAGTGTCATCTTCTTTAGTCTCCATCACCATGGTAACTCCCTTAATAAAAGGGCACAAGAGGTGATGCTGACTCATCCAGGGTCCCTTTCTCATCCTTTTCTATTCCAACATTTGTTAACATCACTGGTAACTTCAGTTTGTGCTTTCAAGATGGCAGATTTCTTAGGTTTGTTATTCTTAAGGGGGTGAGTGTGGATTACAAGATGTCCCAGCTGCATTCTGACATCCAGGGGGTCAGCGCTGAACTGTGGAAAGGGATGGAGGAGGAGCCAGAGGTCATGCTGTGTAACTCCAGGGCTCGAGGAGGGTGGAGTTGGGCCCCGGTGTATCAGACAATTCCTGTGGGTGAAGGGGGTGGATCCAGGATTCAATCAGGAAGGGCATGGAGTTTGCCCAAGGTCAGAGGGAAAGCCAGGACTCACCTGGACCCACCGGTGGTCTTTGGGGCCCTCTGATTCCCCACCTTCTGTCCCCACATGGCACCTTCTTGTGCCCATTTCTCTGACTGCTCCTCCTGCTTCCCACATGTTTTTCTGTAATTAAGACCCTCCTTGGTCCTTGGGGAATCATTAAAGTCTTCCCACACTTCATCAATGCCTAAAATATTAGTAACACTCTCCTTTGTGGATCACCTATGGTACATGGCTCTTTTCCTATTTTATCCTGGTTAATCTTCAGAATCATCTTACAAGATGGATGTTCTTATCCGCAGTGTACAGTTGGGGAAGCAGAGGACTGGTGGGTGAAATAACTTGTGTAAGATTACGTAGCTGACGAGAGGCAGCCCTGGGATTAGAGGCAACAATGTACCAGGAAATGCTTAACAGCTGTCCAAGAGGACAAAAAGCAAGTCCTGATTTGTAGAGTCAGCTGATTTCCATGGTGTAAATAGTCCCATCATGGCCTGCTCTAGACTTAATGTATGTGTCTTCCCAAAATTTGTATGTTGAAGCCCTAGCCCCTCAATGGCATGGTGTCTGGAGGTGGGGGCCTTTGGGAGATGATTAGGTCATGAGGGTGGAGCCTTCATGAATGGGATTACTGCCCCTACAAGAGGCCCCAGAGAGCTCCCTCACTCCTTCCCCTTTTGCCATGTGAGGACACAGCAAGAAGACAACCATCTATGAGCCAGAAGGCTGATGCTCACCAGACACCAAGTCTGTCCGCACCTCGATCTTGGACTTCCAGCCTCCAGAATTGTGAGAAAGGAATTTCTCTTGTTTATAAGCCACCCAGTCTATAGTATTCTATTATAGCAGCACAAACAGACTAAGACATGGCTGAGTTCAAACTAACAGCATGTTGACCAGCTTATAAAATTTCTGAAAATTCAGCAATTCTCATGAGCCGGTATGTGCCAGCTCCAGCACAACCCTGATAGACCCAGATCTAACACCAAAGCTTTTGCTCTTCCTAAACCAACTTCTGGGAGCCAGGCCCGGGGATAAGCCTCATGAACCTAAGATGAATAAGCAATGAAAGAGATACCTTGAGAGGAATTAAAAAGAAGAAATACAGTAGTTGGATACTGGACAAAAAATGGTCCTTCCCCTTCCTAGGATGGTATTCTTGGAAAGCCTCAGTTTCCTCATCTGTAAAATGGGAATAATACCTCCCTCCCTTCCATGCTTTGTGAAGCCCAAATCACATGAGGACCAGTGAATGAAAGTCCTATGGAAATGATAATTTGTTAGCGAGTTATACATTATTATACTTCCTTCTGAGAAAAACTGAAGGATGGGTAATAGCCTGTAAATCCCACGCACAGTTTGTGTGCGTGAAATTGCCAGTGGAAGGCAGTGAATGCGGTTATACACGTAAGGACTGCAGATAAAGACGAGGGATGCTCAGTGAGGAGCAATTTTATGTTAAGTTCATCTCCCAAAGCGATACAAAAATTGCATTAGAATGTTTCCAGAGCGTGGCACCACCTCCATTTTTCTAGCTGATGCGATAAGAGTCTTTGGAAATTGTGTGGGAATTTCAGAGGGAAAACTGAGACCTGCCATTGGGATCTTATCCACTCACTTGAAATTTGATACCTTCCTTCTCCGGATACAGTTTTCTCCTCCATGGCCCGAAGGCCTTAGACTCTATCCACTGGTTTCCCTGGAGCCCTGGGGGACCCAGGAAGTTCCTTAGTGGTTACTTGGGGCTGATGGAGCTGAATGTGTAGGGACCAGGCCTCTGTCCTGCCTCATTCTGCATTCCTGTTTCGTCATGTCTACATTTGGTTTCATTTAAGGAAGACTTTTTGCTGCTTAACCATTATGACAGCCAGTAGCCTGAATTGTCTCTCTCTTGCTCTGTGAGTGTGAGATTGGACCACTGCAGCCTGCCCTGCAGCCTGTGGGCTGAGAACTGGGCCCAAGCACAGCCAACTCTGAGAAGCAGAGCAGAATGACCCAGACTGTGTGATCAAATCCAAAGAATGACGGGCTTAATGAAAATACATCTCAACGTGTAAAACTAGAGGCAGCACATTCGTGGTTAAAGAAAAGTGTTCTGTTCCGCACTGAGGTTAACTGCTGTGCCTAGGCCAGTGACAGATACCACGGGGGACAGGAAGGGATGCCTGAACGTGCTCCCCCAGCCGCACGCGGCTCCCACAGAACCAGGAGCCTCGCAGGGCCTCGGGAGTCAGGAATTATGTCTGGACAGTAGAGACGCACAGAGAATATAATAGAGTTATTGTTGACTCTCAGGAATGTGTGCTTCGTTGATAAACGGCCACTTGTGCTTTTGCCCTGAGAACTGTTTGAGAGGCGATGGTAAATGACAGTGGAAGACCACGTTGCTCATGAAGGGCAGAGTGGAGATTTGCAAGGTCCTCAGTCCAGAATGATGATATTTTCTTAGAAAACCCATCACAAGGGACCTCGAGGGCCATGCTTCCTGCTATTGGATCCCCAGGGCTACCTGTGCCATGCACAGCTCCCAGGGGACCATCACATCCTCACAGTTTCCTGCAACATGGTAGCCTGGTCCCCAGGGCCTTCCTGGCTGCCCCTGAGAGCTCTGTGGACCTTCACTCTCCTCCATGACTCCTGATGCCCTGTCTGAACGTGACCCTGACAATGTGTTGACCCCTCCTCTCTGCTTGTAAGACTTTGCCTCTGCAAGACTAGACTTCATTCACTCCTTTCCACCTCTCAGCCCCTTCCCTCCAGTAGATCATAAGCCTTCTTCCTGTGCAGGGAGGGGGGAAGGCATGCAGCGAGCATCATTAGGTCGATCTGTCGATGAAAAGACCCAGATCTGGTAAGGTGGAGCGATTTCCCCAGCATCATCGGACCATTAAGCTGGGGAGTCAGTGTTTTAACCCGTCTGTCTCACTCCAAAGCCTGAGCATCTCCCACCACTTTCCCGGCCTCCCACGCTCTGTGGAAGCCTCGGCCGCCGTCCGGCTGGTGCAGATGCCCAACGGGAGTCATAAGTGTACATGCTGCTTCTCTGTGAGTCCCTCTTCTGGCTGCGTTTCTGTATTCCAAGGGGTCGGTGCCCTCACCTGGGGACCCTGCCCTGCACGAACCCACCCACGGCTCCCAGGGGCGACTACTTCACAGGTGACACTGGGTTTTTTATTTCCAGCCACATTATCAGTCACGCGTGAAACTGGGAGAAATATCTTGAAAGGTGGTGACGGGAGGAGCAATGTTCCCGACACATGTGCAAGAAGAGATTTCAGGATGTTCACTGACTTAGAAGCCAGATGTGTTTGCTGGATTGTTGACACGTTGAACTGGAAACCTACAAAGGCCACCACAGTCAGAAACCCTTATCCTCCAGAGACATCACTGATCAGCACCTCTGTCCAGAGCAGAAATCCTTGCTCCCTCCTCTGGGTCCCCACAGCAAGTGGCTAGTGCTCTCGTGTGGTCCTTATCAGAGTCTGCCCTGTAATTGTTCCATCCGAGAATCTCAAAAGAGGGTCATGGCTCATTCATTCACAAGAGGCTGTCCTGGACCGTTGGCTTCATCCAGCTCCCGGGCTTTCTCTGTCCCATCACCCTGGTTTATGTAGAAAGCACAGCTCCTTTCTGCCTCTGGTGTTTGCTCATTACTTTACAGACTTTTCCTAGAATAAATATGAGCTCCCCGAGGCCAGGGTCCTGTGTATCTCATGTGCTGTGTTTCCAGTACCTAAAACAGGATCTGGCACAGGTGGGCACTTGATAATCCATTTGTTGGGTGTTTGCACCCAATCCATGGCTTGGGACATAGCAGTCTCTCAATGGATGGGAGAGAAAAGGGAGGGATGTTTGGGAAGAAATGGGGAGCTACCTGTTCTCCCAGTGGGTCCCTGAGGATGGGGACCATGCCTTTTCATGTCTGTACCCCTGGCTTCTAGCCCAGGAGAACACGCTTTGCACGGATGATAAATTAGCCCCATAACATGCTGAGTTTAATATGCAAACATATGTGCCCCAGCAACAGAACAATGCACTTAAATGCTTCTCGATTTCAAAAATCCTTTTCTTCTTTCATTTTTAATTAAGTTCTCCATAATTCATAACAGAAGTGCGTTTTCTTTTTGATTGGCAGGGCACGTACCTTTGATTTGCCAATGTGTTCTTTACAATAGGGCTAAGGCTGTTGGCTCACACTGAAGTGGGGGAATGAGGCATATGTAAAATATATTTCTGTAAGATTCATGTTTACTCCAGCCTTTTTTGCTGCTACCTCCCCTTCCTCCATGCCCTGCTAATGCTAGCAACCTGACATTCCCGAGGCACATTTCAACCGGCAAAAAAAAAAAAAAAAAAAGAAAAAAAATGTTGAAATGACCTTTTGAAAAGTGATTATCCACTTTCCAAGTGATAAATTGATTCTGTGACTTCCTGGAGAAGGAGGTTGGAGAGACCCCACAGTGGTCCCTCATGATGATAGGTGCATCATCTTCGTATCTAAGAACCACCTGCACATTATGGACTTAACATTTTTATATCAACTCACTTTTTTATTTAGATTAACTTGATCTTAAAAGCTTGGTATTACCCCACGAGTAAAAAACTATCCTCTGTTTTCTTAAATAGAAAGCAACACTATGAATTTATACCATGAAACATATATAGTATCATTAGATTCTAACTAAATACTGTTGCCTGCCGAGATGGTGAACCTGAGATCAGGTCTTTTCATTGCTTGAAATGGAGATTGACAGGTATAGTAGGATAGTGTGGAAGAGAGGCTGACATCAAACCCAGACTTTCCCCTTGATATATTCAGGATGGAAATGCAATTGGAGTTGGAGTGAGTAGCCCTTTGCTCTGCATTTGATGGCATTCAGTGCCACGCCAGAGGCACCTGGGATCATCTTATTGGTAGCACTTGTGATACACGGCCCACATCCTCAATGATACTGGGTGCTGATGACCTGCCGTGAGCCAGGTACCACTCTGCAGGGTTCTCTTACTCTTTCTTTTTCCCCTCTCTTTTTTTCTTTCTATTCCTCTTCTACCCTATTGTTTCGCTCGAAAATTACTTAAAGCCACTCACACAAATTTTTTCAAATTCAAGATAAGATATTACCAAGCGAGAAAACAAAAGGAAGAACTAATGTGGGGAATGTAGGCAATGGAAATGTCCTGAGGAATCAGTCCAAGTTCAGATAAGCACGTAGCTCCACTGCCCTGGATCAGTGATGGTAGACCCCATGGCAGACACGAATCCCCTCCCCGCCGCTCAAACCTCTTTAGAAGCAGCAGGGACTCAATCTGCCAGGACCTCAGTTGGCTTCTTTCTATGAGCAGGTGGGCTTGAGAAATGACCCTTACCCTCAGGCCCTTGGGACCAGAAGCCATGCCAAATTAGGACTCACAGACTCGGTTGCCTGCAGGGGCAGACAGGTAACAAATGAAGAAAAAAGTAAGAATTGTGGCCAGCAGAGATTGTGGCCTTAGCACTTCATCAGCCTGTAGGGATGAGGCAGGGCAGGGTTTGTGGGCGGAGCTGAGAGGAGGCTCCCGGCTCTGTACGTCACCCACTGTCTGGGGCTGACCGTCTCTCATCATTTGTCATCCTCTTGGTCTCACTTTGCTATGTGGCAAGGTGGTGGGTGGACCAGTGGGTTTCAGGCTGAACTCTGTGCCATCCCTTTAGTTGCTTCAGGCAGTGAGGGACATGTGTGACGGGAAGGTTCTTATGACTGCAGCCCTTCTATCTGTTTGTCAATACTCTGGATCATTTTCCTCAGAGCATGTGTCACCATCAGAAATTAAATTAAATTCACTTAGTGGTTTATTTACTTCCTCCTCCAGAATGAATGCATCATTTCTGGGCCACCAGCACTTGATCACAAGGAATTCACTCCAGAAATATTGGTAAAATGAATGAATACTTGAATGATGAGGCAACATATTCTACTTTTCCAACAGTTCTACCTCTTAACTAGTTCCCTTGTTTGAGCGCATGGATAACCTTATGGATGTTATCCTTTAATTCTTGTTTTCCTAAGAGTTTTTTAATCTTTGGAGTTGACTTTGAATTTTATCAGATGCCTTTTGAAGAATCATCAAGATGCTTAGGTGTTTGGTTTCTTTGATCTTGAAGTCTGGTTAATTATATTATTAAATTTATCAACAGCGCCTCATGCCACCTGGAGTAAATCTCACTATTATGTTTCATGGTAGAACACGTGTTGTTGTTTTTTTCAGCAAATAACAATGACAATAATAGCAATATCTAAAATGCATTGCATTCTTTTTGCATGTCAGTTTGTCTTTAAAATGTGTTATCCCGTGTCATCCTAACCACTTCTTATGATGGAGTATTCCTACTTCACAGAGTGGGAACTTCATAAAATCTATGTAAAATGAGGGCATGGTGCCCAACAATGGTTAAATCTCAAACTCAGCTATTATTATGATTATAAAACTTTATCTGCTTCCCTGATCATTTGCTTAAAATATAAATTGTGGGAGACACAATGGCAATCTTAATTTTCTTTCTTCTTTTTTCTTTTTTTCTTTCTTGACCAGACTGTGGGGCTTGCGAGATTGAATCCAGGCCCTCGGGAGTGAAAGCCCGGCGTCCTAACCACTGGACCGCCAGGGAATTCCCACAATGGCAGATCTTGGGGTCAGGCTGGTTTAGAATTCCTGCTGTGCACAGCGTTTATACAGAGGTGGCTAATCCTGTCTTTCCCTCCGAATTCTGCGCTTTTGTATGAGGTGCAGTGAGAGGGAAAATCAGTCTAAACCACTCTGACAATTTCCATTTTGTTCGCACCCTTGAGATCTGTACTGGGAGTAATGAGATTTCTGATGAACCCTGAGCCAGTCACGGGTTTCACGTCTGGATGGTAAACTCAAAGGAGTCTCAGGCCTTATGGAGGTCCTTTATGGGATGTTAAAATTCAGATGGGTGGCCTCAGCTGCCCTTCTCAACCACAAGTCTGGGGAACATCTGGTGTGCAGTGAATGTCATTTTAATTAAGGATGCGTGGTGGTGATTTGTGCAAAAACAGCTCCAAGTGAGGCAGGCCCACGCACATCAACACGGTGTGGGAAATAGAAAGTCTAATAAGGTGTACACAGGAGTGGTACCATGGGGAGCTATTTTAATGAATGTATTAAGTGTTTGTCATCAGCATATCTTTGTTGCTATGTGACCATGTACTCCTGAATATTTGAAAACCTATTAGTAGGCTATGTGGTTTGGAATTAGTGCATCTATCTTGCTTACATTATAAATCAGTTCCTCAAATGCTTCGTTTTACCTATCTGAGTTGCTCCATATTCCACATTAGTGGAGACCACCTTAATAAGATTTTATTATCCATCTTTAAATTAAATGTTCTCTTCACTTCTCTTTGGTTTTCCAACTTGACTAAACTTGACATTGTGATTAAATTAGTTAACCTCACATTGAGCTCCACAAGTACTGGACTCCTTGGAGCCAATCATCAACACCAAGTGGTTTCAGACACTTGTTCAGGTCTTTGCATGTGATGTTCCATTTTCCTGAATTTTCTCCCAACCCTGTTCACCTGGTGAGCTACAATTTGCACCACAAAACCCTGCTCAGTGCTTATCTGTGAAGCTTTCTCTGATCCCATGTGAGGGATGCCTTTCTTTCTTTCTTTTTTAAAATGTATTTTTTTGAAGTATAGTTGATTTACAGTGTTGTGTTAATTTCTGCTGTACAGCAAAGTGACTCAGTTTTATATATATACATATATATGTATATATATGTATACACACACACATTCTTTTTCATATTCTTTTCCATTATGGTTTATCACAGGATACTTAATATAATTCCTTGTGCCATACAGTAGGACCTTGTTGTTTATTCATTCTTTAATAATAGTTTGCATCTGCTAATCCCAAACTCCCAATCTATCCCTCCCCTACCCCCCTCCCCTGTGGCAACCACAAGTCTGTTCTCCATGTCTGTAAGTCTCTTTCTGCTTTGTAGATAAGTTCATTTGTGTCATATTTTAGATTCCACATATAAGTGATATCATATGGGATTTGTCTTTCTCATTCTGACTTACTTCACTTACTATGATAATCTCTAGGTCCATCCATGTTGTTGCAAATGGCATTATTTCATTCTTTTTTATGGTTGAGTAATATTCCATTACATATATATATATATCACATCTTCTTTATCCATTCATCTGTTGATGGGCATTTACGTTGTTTCCATGTCTTGGCTTTTGTGAATAGTGCTGCTATGTGAGTGATGCCTTTCTTGAAGTCAGTGCTTGGGAAAAAAGTTTGTTTTCCCTAAGGAACTAGAAAACATCTTCATTCTGATAATGAAAATTGTGTATCTGGCTGTGTCATCCTCTCCCCTGTGATTGAAAGAAAGCTCAGAGCGATACCACATTAGAGAGGCTGCAGGGTGCCTTAAGAAGCAAGAACCCTCAGACAAGCAGACCTGAATTTGAGTCTCAGGTCACTGGCTGCAGGACTTGGGATGATCGATTGAGACTCAGTTTCATCATCTGTAAAATGGGACTAATGTCTAGTGCTTAAGTTTTAAATGTGTATTATTAAATGTTACAGTGCCTGAGCTCTTCACACGTTGAAGGACGTTCATTCTTCCATGTGCATTTATATGTTCATTTCCTGCCTCATTATTTTTTTTTTTTTTTTTTTTTTGCGGTACGCGGGCCTCTCACTGTTGTGGCCTCTCCCGTTGCGGAGCACAGGCGCCAGATGCGCAGGCTCAGCGGCCATGGCTCACGGGCCCAGCTGCTCCGCGGCATGTGGGATCTTCCCAGACCGGGGCACGAACCCGTGTCCCCTGCATCGGCAGGCGGACTGTCAACCGCTGCGCCACCAGGGAAGCCCCCTGCCTCATTTTGATCTGCATTTCTCTGCTCTTCTCTTTTTATTGCTTTGTTCTCTACTTGACATTAAAATTCCTTGGTCCCTAATCTCTTTCTATTTTTATCACCATTTTGTTTTCTATGTGTGTGTTGTAAGCCACCTAAAGTCACTTGTGGGACTGGCCAAAACACACTGAAATAAGCCGTTCTATTTTTAAAGTGGTTGAAACCTTCCCATATAGTGTGTGAGGGAGTCATGGCACCCAGGTCCTCCCACACTGCTTTTCTCCTGTAGGGTTGGGGTGATGGAACAGACCCACAGGGATACAGAGCCAGATGGGAGAGTGCTGCCTTACTAAGATATTGGCAAAATCCCCATACCTCATCACAGGGTTCTGCAAAAAGCAGGTTTGGAAAGCTCTGCGTGGACTTGAGGTCGAAACGAAACTTCTTCCTTCAGCTCAAAGCTAGAGGTGGGGGGGGACCTTCAAGACGGCAGAGGAGTAAAACGTGGAGATCACCCTCCTCCCCAAAAATACATCAGAAATACATCTACATGTGGAACAACTCCTACAGAACACCTACTGAACACTGGCAGAAGACCTCAGACTTCCCAAAAGGCAAGAAAATCCCCATGGTACCTGGGTAGGACAAAATAAAAAAGGAAAAACAGAGACAAAAGAATAGGGATGGGACCTGCACCACGGGGAGGGAGCTGTGAAGGAGGAAAAGCTTCCACATACTAGGAAGCCCCTTCACTGGCAGAGACAGGAGGTGGCAGGGGGAAGCTTCAGAGCCATGGAGGAGAGCACAGCAATAGGGGTGCAGAGGGCAAAGCGGAGAGATTCCCGCACAGAGGATCAGTGCCGACCAGCACTCACCACCCTGAGAGGCTTGTCTGCTCACCTGCCAGGACGGGTCGGGGCTGGGAGCTGAGGCTCGGGCTTCGGAGGTCAGACCCCAGGGAGAGGACTGGGGTTGGCTGTGTGAAGACAGCCTGAAGGGGGCGAGTACGCCGGAAGGGAGTGCAGGAAAAAGTCTGGAACTGCCGAAGAGGCAAGAGACCATTGTTTCAGGGTGTGTGAGGAGAGGGGATTCCTTCCCTGTCTGCCTGCAGAAGGCAGAACACCACCTAAACGAGCTCCAGAGACAGGCACGAGCTGTGGCTAAAAGCGGAGAGATTCCCGCACAGAGGATCAGTGCCGACCAGCACTCACCACCCTGAGAGGCTTGTCTGCTCACCTGCCAGGACGGGTCGGGGCTGGGAGCTGAGGCTCGGGCTTCGGAGGTCAGACCCCAGGGAGAGGACTGGGGTTGGCTGTGTGAAGACAGCCTGAAGGGGGCGAGTACGCCGGAAGGGAGTGCAGGAAAAAGTCTGGAACTGCCGAAGAGGCAAGAGACCATTGTTTCAGGGTGTGTGAGGAGAGGGGATTCCTTCCCTGTCTGCCTGCAGAAGGCAGAACACCACCTAAACGAGCTCCAGAGACAGGCACGAGCTGTGGCTATCAGCTCGGACACCAGAGACAGGCATGAAACCCTAACTCTGCTGCTGCAGTCCCCAAGAATCCTGTGTGCAAGCACAGGTCACTATCCACACCTCCCCTCCATGGAGCCTGTACAGTCCGCCACTGCCAGGGTCCCGTGATCCAGGGACAACTTCCCCGGGAAAACACACAGCATGCCTCAGGCTGTTGCAATGTCACGCCGGCCTCTGCCACTTCAGGCTCGCCCCGCATTCCAACTATAACTACCATAACCCTCCCTCCCCCTGGCACGAGTGAGCCAGAGCCCCCTAATCAGCCGATGTTTTAACCCCGTCTTGTCTGGCCTGGAACAGAAACCTGAAGGCAAACTACACGCAGAGGCAGGGCCAAAACCAAAGCAGAACCCCAGGAGCTGTGCGAACAAAGAAGAGAAAGGGAAATCTCTCCCAACGGCCTCAGGAGCAGCAGATTAAATCCCCACAATCAACTTGACATACGCTGCATCTGTGGAATACCTGAATAGAGAGTGAATCAACCCAAAATTGAGGCGGTAGACTTTGGCAGCAACTGTAGACTTGGGGTTTGCTGTCTGCGACTGACTTGTTTCTGATTTTTAGGTTTATCTTAGTATAGTTTTTAGTGCTTGTTATCATTGGTGCATTTGTTTATTGGTTTGGTTGCTCTCGTCTTTTTTTTAAATTACTTTTCCATTTTATTTATTTTTATTTTATTTATTTATTTATTTATTTCCCCTTTTCTTCTGAGCCGTGTGGCTGACAGGGTCTTCGTGCTCTGGCCTGATGTCAGGCCTGAGCCTCTGGGGTGGGAGAGCCAAGTTCAGGACATTGGACCACCAGAGACCTCCCGCCCCAGGTACTATCATTTGGCGAGAGCTGTCACAGAGATCTCTGTCTCAGTGCTAAGACCCAGCTCCACCCAATGGCCACCAAGCTCCAGTGCTGGATGCCCGATGCCAAACAACTAGCAAGACAGGAACACAACCCCACCTTTAGCAGAGAGGCTGCCTAAAATCATACTAAGTTCACAGACCCCCCAAAATACCACCAAAGAATTCAGAGTAATGATAGTAAAGATGATCCAAAATCTTGGAAATAGAATGGAGAAAATGGAAGAAATGTTTAACAAGGACCTAGAAGAACTAAAGAGCAAACAAACAATGATGAACAACACAATAAATGAAACTAAAAATTATCTAGAAAGAATCAATAGAAGAATAACTGAGGCAAAAGAACGGATAAATGACATGGAAGATAAAATGGTGGAAATAACTACCACAGAGCAGAATAAAGAAAAAAGAATGAAAAGACTTGAGGACAGTCTCAGAGACCTCTGGGACAACATTAAATGCACCAACATTCGAATTATAGGGGTCCCAGAAGAAGAAGAGAAAATGAAAGGGACTGAGAAAATATTTGAAGAGATTATAGTTGAAAACTTTCCTAACATGAGAAAGGAAATAGTCAGTCAAGTCCAGGAAGCGCAGAGAGTCCCATACAGGATAAATCCAAGGAGAAACACACCAAGACACATACTAATCAAACTTTCAAAAATTAAATACAAAGAAAAAACATTAAAAGCAACAAGAGAAAAGCAACAAATAGCAACATCACTTTAAATAACATACCGTAAGGTTAACAGCTGATCTTTCAGCAGAAACTCTGCAAGTGAGAAGGATGGCAGGAGATATTTAAAATGGTGAGAGGGAAAAACCTACAACCAAGATTAGTCTACCCAGCAAAGGATCTCATTCAGATTCGACAGAAATTAAAACCTTTACAGGCAAGCAAAAGTTAAGAGAATTCAGCACCACCAAACCAGCTATACAACAAATACAAAAGGAACTTCTCTAGGCGGGAAACACTAGAGAAGGAAAAGACCTACAAAAAGAAACCCAAAACAATTAACAAAATGGTAACAGGAACATACATATCGATAATTACCTTAAATGTAAATGGATTAAATGCTCCAACCAAAACACGTAGACTGGCTGAATGGATACAAAAATAAGACCTGTATATATGCTATCTACAAGAGACCCACTTCAGATCTACGGACACATACAGACTGAAAGTGAGGGGATGGAAAAAGATATTCCATGCAAATGGAAATCACAAGAAAGCTGGAGTAGCAAT
>NC_041220.1:107810335-107811477 GCF_002837175.3 Physeter macrocephalus
GAAGAAGATATAACAATTGTAAATATTTATGCACCCAACATAGGAGCACCTCAATACATAAGGCAAAAGCTAACAGCCATAAAAGGGGAAATCGACAGTAACACAATCATAGTAGGGGACTTCAACACCCCACTTTCACCAATGGACAGATCATCCAAAATGAAAATAAATAAGGAAACACAAGTTTTAAATGATACATTAAACAAGATGGACTTAATTGATATTTATAGGACATTCCATCCAAAAACAGCAGAATATACTTTCTTCTCAGGTGCTCATGGAGCATTCTCCAGGAAAGATCATATCTTGGGTCACAAATCAAACCTTCGTAAATTTAAGAAAATTGAAATCATATCAAGTGTCTTTTCTGACTACAACACTATGAGACTAGATATCAATTACAGGGAAAAAATGTAAAAAATACAAACACATGGAGGCTAAGCAATACGCTACTAAATAACCAAGAGATCACTGAAGAAATTAAAAAATACCTAGAAACAAATCACAATGAAAACACGATGACCCAAAACCTATGGGATGCAGCAAAAGCAGTTCTAAGAGGGATGTTTATAGCAATACAATCCTACCTCAAGAAACAAGAAACATCTCAAATAAACAACCTAACTTTACACCTAAAACAATTAGAGAAAGAAGAACAATAAAAACCCAAAGTTAGCAGAAGGAAATAAATCATAAAGATCAGATCAGGAATAAATGAAAAAGAAATGAAGGAAATGATAGCAAAGATCAATAAATCTAAAAGTTGGTTCTTTGAGGAGATAAACTAAATTGATAAACCGTTAGCCAGACTCATCAAGAAAGAAAGGGAGAAGCCTCAAATCAGTAGAATTAGAAATGAAAAAGAAGTAACAACAGACACTGCAGAAATACAAAAGATCATGAGAGATTACTACAAGCAACTATATGCCAATAAAATGGACAAACTGGAAGAAATGGACAAATTCTTAGAAAAGCACAACCTTCCGATACTGAACCAGGAAGAAACAGAAAATATAAACAGACCAATCACAAGCACTGAAATTGATACTGTGATTAAAAATATTCCAACAAACAAAAGCCCAGGACCAGATGGCTTCACAGGTGAATTCTATCAAACATTTAGAGAAGAACTAACACCTATC
>NC_041220.1:107811545-107829298 GCF_002837175.3 Physeter macrocephalus
GATACCAAAACCAGACAAAGATGTCACAAAGAAAGAATATTACAGGCCAATATCACTGATGAACAGAGATGCAAAAATCCTCAACAAAATACTAGCAAACAGAATCCAACAGCACATTAAAACGATCATACACCATGATTAAGTGGGGTTTATCGCAGGAATGCCAGGATTCTTCAATATACACAAATCAGTCAATGTGATACAACATATTAACAAATTGAAGGAGGAAAACCATATGGTCATCTCAATAGATGCAGAAAAAGCTTTTGGCAGAATTCAACACACATATATGATAAAAACTCTCCAGAAAGTAGGCATAGACGGAACCTACCTCAACATAATAAAGGCCATGGATGACAAACCCACAGCCAACATTGTTCTCAATGGTGAATAACTGAAACCATTTCCACTAAGATCAGGAACAAGACAAGGTTGCCCACTCTCACCACTGTTATTCAACATAGAGCTAATCAATGAATTTGGTAAAGTAGCAGGATACAAAATTAATGCACAGAAATCTCTTGCATTCCTATACACTAATAACGAAAGATCAGAAAGAGAAATTGAGGAAACAATCCCATTCACCAATGCAGCAAAAAGAATAAATTACCTAGGAATAAACCCACCTAAGGAGTTAAAAGACCTGTACTCAGAAAACTACAAGACATTGATGAAAGAAATTAAAAGATGATACAGATGGAGATATATCCCATATTCTTGGATTGGAAGATCAACATTGTGAAAATGACTATACTACCCAAAGGAATCTACAGATTCAATGCAATCCCTATAAAACTACCAATGGCATTTTTCACAGAACTAGAACAAAAAATTTCACAATTTGTCTGGAAACACAAAACAACCCAATCCAAAAATGGGCAGTTGACCTACATAGTAGACATTTCTCCAAAGAAGATATACAGATTGCCAACAAACACATGCAAGGATGCTCAACATCACTAATCATTAGAGAAATGCAAATCAAAACCACAATGAGGTATCTCCTCACACCAATCAGAATGGCCATCGTCAAATAATCTACAAACAAGAAATGCCCGAGAGGGTGTGGAAAAAAGGTAACCCTCTCGCACTATTGGTGGGAATGTAAATTGATACAGCCACTGTGGAGAACAGTATAGAGGTTCCTTAAAAAACAAAAAATAGAACTATTCAAGCTGCCTTACGAGCATGGAGGAAAAACTTCCTTAGCCTAGCTCAGGATTCCAGGGAGTGATTTTCAACCCCCTGAGAAAACCATAATTCAAAAAGAGTCATGTACCACAATGTTCATTGCAGCTCTATTTACAATAGCCAGGACATGGTAGCCACCTAAGTGTCCATCAACAGATGAATGGATAAAGAAGATGTGGCACATATATACAATGGAATATTACTCAGCCATAAAAAGAAACAAAATTGAGTTATTTGTAGTGAGGTGGATGGACCTAGAGACTGTCATACAGAGTGAAGTAAGTCAGAAAGAGAAAAGTAAATACCATGTGTAACACATATATATGGAATATTTTAAAAAATGTTTTTGAAGAACCTAGGGGCAGGACAGGAAGCAAGATGCAGACGTAGAGAATGGACTTGAGGACATGGGGAGGGAGATGGGCAAGCTGGGACAAAGTAAGAGAGTGGCATGGACATATATACACTACCAAATGTAAAATAGATAGTATCACCTCACATCTGTCAGAATGGCCATCATCAAAAAATCTACAAACAAGAAATGGTGGAGAGGGTGTGGAGAAAAGGGAACCCTCTCGCACTGTTGGTGGGAATTTAAGTTGATATAGCCACTATGAGAACAGTATGGAGGTTCCTTACAAAACTAAAAATAGAACTACCATATGACCCAGCAATCCCACTACTGGGCGTATACCCTGAGAAAACCATAATTCAAAAAGAGTCATGTACCGCAATGTTCATTGCAGCTCTATTTACAATAACCAGGACATGGAAGCAACCTAAGTGTCCACCAACTGATGAATGGATAAAGAAGATGTGGCACACATATACAATGAAATATTACTCACCCATAAAAAATAACAAAATTGAACTATTTTTAGTGAGGTGGATGGACCTAGAGTCTGTCATACAGAGTGAAGTAAGTCACATATATATCAACACATATATATGGAATCTAAAAAAAAAATGGTTCTGATGAACCTAGGGGCAGAACAGGAAAAAAGATGCAGACATAGAGAATGCACTTGAGGACACGGGGAGGGGGAAGGGTAAGCCTGGACGAAGTGAGAGAGTAGCACTGACAATATATATACTACCAATGTAAAATAGATAGCTAGTGGGAAGCAGCTGCATAGCACAGGGAGATCAGCTCGGTGCTTTGCAACCACCTAGAGGGGTGGGATAGGGAGGGTGGGAGGGAGACGCAAGAGGGAGGGGATGTGGGGATATATCTATACATATACCTGATTCACTTTGTTATACAGCAGAAACTAAAACAACATTGTAAAGCAATTATACTCCAATAAAGATGTTAAAAAAGAAAAAGAAAAAAAAAGTAGAGGTGGGGATCCACAAACCCAGATGTGGCTGCAGAACTAAGAAAAGTTGTGACCAGCAGACCCTGAATGTAATTAACCAAATAGCCTCTTGGTGGTTCAGCCTTTACTGAGCATCAGATCTTTGGGGTGACTTTGCCAATGATGGGTGCTGAGACCCCACTCAGTGGGGTGTGATTGAGCTGAGACCAAGGCCCAGGCATCAGTGGTTTGAAAGCTTCTCAGTTGAGTCTAAGGTGCTGCTAGTGTTGAAACTACTAAGCTGCTGAACGCCTCAGCCCTAGGAGGTGTGAATTAAAGGGGTGCAGGAAGCAGAGGCCAGACCCTTCCTGGGACCCTGTGGGTGGAGGAATAGCTGGGCGGGAAATATGCACTGGCTTGCTTTTTGAGGCTCAGCAAATGAATATCAGGGTCTGATCGATTGGGTGAACCTCTCCTCCTATATTAGGGAGATGTGAGTCAATGGGGAAGTGAGAGACCAACAGTGTTCTCAGCAACATTCTGGAGTGGGAGGGGCAGCAGCTCCCTCCTGTCCAAAAAGGCAACATTGCTCATGGGAGATCCCTGCGCTCCTGTCCCTGCCCCTGAGTCTGAGGATGCAGTGAGCATTCCTGCACCCCACCTAGCGTTGGAAGACCCCCAGCTCTGTGAGTTTCCACTGAGGAAGCTGTCAGCCAGGTGTTTCGTTTTAGGAAAAGTTGTTTGATGTTCACACACTGCTCAGTGATTGAGGTGCCAATTGTATTCCCCAAAGTCAATTGTACCCCAGTCTTAAAGTATGGGGAGGGGAGGAAAGAAAGCAGAGTTGTCCAATGCAGGGCATCTTTGGGGAAAAGCTAGTGTGGCTGCTCATATTCTTGCATTGCTTAAGCTGATCAGCAAGAAACACAGAGCTGTCCCTAGATGTGGGGCTTGCACCCTGGAATGGCGTGACCTGCAAGGCATAGTACCTGCACTTCAGCCCTAGTTCTTGACTCTTCCATCTACTCCCAATGGAGCAATAATTTCAGGAGTGTCCTCTGGGTACTTTAGTTAAGATTCACCTATTAATGTTTACCTTGGGAAAGGACAACCGAGCTTGGTGCCAAATTAACTTGGCTGGTGTTGACTCACATTTCCAGCTCTTGGCTCTTCACAGAACTGGTTTATTTATTCTTCTGAAGCAAACACACGGAACATTCTCCAGGAAAATCATATGTTAGGTCACAAAACAAGTCTTAAGAAATTTAAGAAGATTAAAATCAAATCAAGTATCTTTATCATCCACAATGGTATGAAATTAGGAATCAAAAACAAGAGGAAAGTTAGAAAATTTGCAGATATGTAAAAATTGAACAGCATACTTCTGAACAACTAATAGGTCAAAGAAGAAATTTAAAAAGGAAATCAAAAACTGTCTTGAGACAAATGAAAAAGGAAACACAATATACCAAAAGTTATGTGATGTGGCAAAAGCAGTTTTAAGATGTATGCTTATACTGATAAATGTCTACATTAAGAAAAATAAAGATCTCAAATAAACAACCTAATTTTATGTCTCAAAGAACTAGGAAAAAGAAACAAACGAAACACAAAGTTAGTAGAAGGAAGGAACTAATAAAGATTAGAGCAGAAGTGTTTAAACAGAGATTAGAGAAACTGTAGAAAATATCCAAGAGACTAAGTTGATTTTTTTAAAAGATAAGTAAAATTGAAAAACTTTTAGCTAGACTAAGAAAAAACTCAAATAAATACATTATAGATGAAAGAGGAGATATTACAACTGATAACACAGAGATACAAAGGATAACACAGAAATACAAAGGATTACAAAAGTTGAAAAACCTTTAGCTAGACTAAGAAAAAACTCGAATAAATAAAATCATAGATGAAAGAGGAGATATTAAACTGAAAACACAGTGACTACTTTGAACTATTGTGTCCCAACAGATAATCTAGAGGAAATGAATAAATTACTTGAAACATACAACCCTCCAAAACTGAATCATGAAGATAAACATCTGGACAGGTCAATAATGAGCAAGGAGATTGAATTAGTAATCAAAAACCTCCCAAAAGGGCTTCCTTGGTGGCACAGTGGTTAAGAATCCGCCTGCCAATGCAGGGGACACGCGTTCAAGCCCTGGTCTGGGAAGATCCCACGTGCTGCGGAGCAACTAAGCCCGTGCACCCCAACTACTGAGCCTGTGCTCTAGAGCCCACGAGCCACAACTACTGAGCCCAGTTGCCACACCTACTGAAGCCCGCCTGGCTAGAGCCCATGCTCTGCAACAAGAGAAGCCACCGCAATGAGAAGCCCAAGCACCGCAATGAAGAGTAACCCCCACTCGCCGCAACTAAAGAAAGCCCACGCACAGCAATGCAGACCCAAGATGCAAGCCAAAATATAAATAAATAAAAATATATTTTTTAAAAAGAACCTCCCAAAAAAGAAAAGTCCAAGATCAGATGGCTTCATTGGTGAATTATACCGAAAATTTAAAAATTATGCCAAAGCTACTCAGACTCTTCCAAAAAAATTGAAGAGGAGAGACTACTTCCAAACTCATTTCACAAGGCCAGCATTACTATGATTCCAAACCCAGATAAGGACCCAGACAAAAGAAGAACATTACAGGCCAATATCCCTAATGAATATAATAGATGCAAATATTCTCAACAACATATCAGCAAATGGAATTCAACAGCACATTAAAAGGACCATACACTATGATCAAGTGATATTTATCCCTGGGATGCAAGGATGGTTCAACATACATGAATCAGTAAATGTGATATACCACATTAACATAATGAAAGGTAGAAGTCATATGATCATCTCAATAGATGCAGAAAAAGCATTTGACAAAATTTAATATCTTTCATGATAAGGACTCTCAACAAATTTGGTATAGAAGGAATGCACTTCAAAATAATAAAGGCCATATATGACAAGCCCACAGCTAACTTTATCCTCAAAGGTGAAAAACTGAAAGCTTTTCCTCTAAGTTTAGGAACAAGGCAAGGATGTCCATTCTCACCACTTCTATTCAACATTCTCCTGGAAACCCTAAACTGGGCAATTAGGCAGGAAAGAGAAATAAAAGGCATCCAAATTGGAATGGAAAAAGTAAAAGTGTCTCTGTTTGCAGATGACTTGATCCTATATATAGAAAATCCTAAAGACTCACCAAAAAACTGTTAGAACTAATAAATGAATTCAGTAGAGTCACAGGATACAAAATCAACATAGAAAAATTAGATGTGTTTCTATACAATAACAACAAACTATCTGAAAAACAAATTAAGGAAACAAAACTATTTACAATGGCAACTTGCTGCAGAGACAGAAGTGTCTGCCTGGGAGTCTGCACTCCTTCCAGGTGACCCTGTAGCCATTGAATGATGGTCCCAGGACTGTGAGAGGCCAACTCTCTTGTACTGAGGTATGTGCCCTCCAGAGCTCCCTGCAGGATCAGGCTGAGGCTGTATTTGCCTGATGTCACACCCTTGCTTCCTACCCCGCTGGTCACCCGGGGAGCACTCCTTAATGAATCACTTGCTGATAAATCCTCACCCCAGGGTCTGCATCCAGAAAAACCCAACTAAGAAAGGTGCATATCTGAAATGGTAGAATTATAGAACTCGGAAACAGACAGTTTGGGGAGTGGAACGAACATGGTCTCTGGAACTTCTGGTTCTGATATCTGTACCTGTGCTCATAGAAAAATGGTGATAACTGAAGTGCAGAACTTTAGAGCTGGACAGAGTCCTAGAGGTTAATAAGTGAGATTCCCATAATTCATTTCAGTGGGCATTTTATTGAACATGTGCTCTGTGGTGGGACTGTGATGGGTGGGCTTCAGATGGGGAAACTGAGGCCTAGAGAGCAGACGTGGGCCACAGAGCACGAGTGGTACTGACAGGACAAGAACCCAAGTCTTTTGGTTCTTGTGCAAAATATAGTCCTTGACCCTATTTCTTTCTCCTCCTTGGTGGACCTCTGGTGGCTGTAAGTGGGGCTGGGGCTCTTGAGGCTCCTTCTCCTTTACCTCCTCTTCCTCACTCTCTCCAAAGACAAGGCAGGGTCCAGGGCACATGCAGACATGGAGAAGAAGGGGTGTTGCCCATGAGCCTAACTGGATTGGACTAGACTATGTTGTTGGTGGCTGGAGCCCTGAGGGCCTCTCTGGATGGCTACTCTGTAGCTCTGAGGGCTCTGCTGATGGCAGGGGCAGTTTTTCATCTTAGTTGAACGGTGTAATTTCAGAGGTTCGGGCTTGGAGGGGGAAGTGACAGTGGGGGTGATGGTGGACTGTGTGTGTCTGGGCAGCTCAAACTGGGAAAGCCTAGGATTGTGTAGAGCCCTCATCCTCTACTCTGGGCCTTGGGGAAAATCCACCCTGCCTTAGAGGAATTCTTTCCTGCTTAGTCTCACCTCCCTTCCTCTCTCCATCAGAAGATATTGGGACACAAGTTTAGGATGGGGCCTTGGGGCAAAGGAATGGAAAAGGCAACTGGAGCTGGCTTTAATTCAGGCCACCTGGGTTGTCTCTACTTAGGTCAGAAGGAATATTCTTAGCACCAGGGCGCCCAGCCAGTCCAGTCCAAGAGGGGCCAAGACTTCCCAACTGGGGGTTTGATTGAAAAGCTTTATAGTGTTCAACCAACTGCTTTAGTCTAGAGGGTCACCTTTGCTATTTCCTTCTCAAGTCTGTGACAAGGATAGAGGCTAGTTATACGTTCTGGTCAAATACCTTCCCAGGTCTTAATGCCTAGCAGAAAAACAAAACATCCAACAAACCAACCCCCTTATATTCCAATAAAAGCTATGACTTTCTTCTCTTGTGGTAATTCATCAGAACTTCCTTCTGACTCCTGACTTTCCTTCAGCTGGGGATGGCTCTAGCAGTAGGGCAGGGAATGGCTTCCATGTAAATGGATTTGCAGCAATATCCTACTATATAGTCACTTTCAGTAGCCCCTGCTTCTGGCTGCTCCTCCACAGAGCTGCCATACTTCTTGGAAACAGTAATGTGGTCAATAGTTGATGGTGGTTATTGCTTGGAGAGATCATTACAGTTCTCTAGTCCTGAGCTAACAACAGCGTCATCACTTCTCAGGGGTGGTGGCTGGTGTCCTCAGGAGGGAGAGCCCTGGCAGAGGGAGGGGCTAACGAATGAAGCCTCAGTAATTGAAGTGACTGCGGGTGAGTCATGCATACTCGAGCAGAGTGGGAACAGCTGTGGAGGGGGAGGTGGAAGTCCCGTCTGTGGAGCCTTTCCATAAACCTAGATCTGTTTCTGTGGAAACAAGACAGCATCCGCCAGAACCATTCTGCACCCATGAAGACAGAGACACACACAAGGAGGCGCCTGAGCCAGGGGACGGGGAGAGGAGGAGGTTAGGGGTTGGGCCTAGGGTGCCTTCATCTTTGAGTTTTCATTGGCTGTCTTCTCTCCCTTCTCTTCTGCTTCCACAAATTCTTCCATTCTTTTCTCCTTAAGTCCCTTTATATCGTTCTTTCCACCCTGGCCAGCTACTACAGAGTGCCATTGCAGACTCAACCCATTCTTGACCCACTTGATTCTAAACTGCTTTAGATGGTTCTGGTTTTCAGTCTCGATGGGTTGACAAACTATGCCTCATGGACCAAATTTGGTGTGCCTACTGTTTTTGTAAATAAAGATTTATTGGAACACAGCCATGCTCATTTCTTTAAGTATCGTGTATGGCTGCTATCACATGACCAAAGCAGAGCCGAGTAGCTATTTGTCCCACAGAGCCTAAAACATTGACCCCACAGCACCTATCTGACCCCTGTCATCCCTCACTCTGTCTCCATCTTCTCCAACTTCCTGGAGAACTAAAGCCTTTTCGATTTTTCCCAGGCTGATCCTGCCACTTATCCCACAGCCCAGGCTAGAGAGAGCAGACCCAGGAGGGGAAAAGATCTTTTATTTTTCTAGCCATGTGACCAAAAGGGAGCCATGTGGCATTTGTTATACATTTGCTGTCCCTCATCTGGATACTTCCTTCCATTCCTTTCCTTTTTCTCCCCTCGCCCCTCACTTTTTAATCCTCGATCCCTTTTATGTACATTTTTTCAAAAAGAAAACATTATCTAAGTTGCTGTGATGTTACAGGCACTGCTATGTTGGTCAAGATGGGCTAAGCTATGCTGCAGTAAAAAACAGCCCTCAGTTCTCAAGAGCTTAAAACAGCAAAGGTCTATTTGTTGTTCGTGCTACAGTATGTGCAGCCTGGCCTGACAGAGGGCCCCGTTTTTCACAGGGATCCAGGCCTATAAGTTGATGATACGTCTTGAGCACCATCCATGCCAGGCTGGAGGGAAAGGGAGCTCAGCCCCAAAATGACAGATACCCATTTCTGCTCACAACTCAGAATTAGTTACAGGGCTCTGTCCACCACAAAGGGGTCAGGAAATGTATTTCTACCACGTGCCTAGAAAGGAAGGAGAACCAGGTATTGCTGAGTAGAATGAATGATAATCAAACACTGGTGATGTAGAGATAAATAAGAACAAACCACAATCTGTGCTCTAGAGGAGAACCAAGTCTCATATGTGATTTATTGAGTTCTTACTGTGTACACAACGTTTTGTACTTGTTATGACTTTTGATCTTCACACGAGTCATGAGAAATTTCCCTACTTACAGGTGAGAAAACTGAGTCCCAGCAAGACTACATGACTTGATTAAAGTCACTCAGCTGGTGGGACTTGTGGGTATAATTCTTGCTTCAAAGAAAGAGCTCTGTCTGTGATGCTACAAGTGCCCCCAGTTTCCCTGCTCAAACTCTGGCTTTGGATTCCCATCTGTGACTTCAGCCACTGGTCTTTGAAGTGAGGCAGGAGGGAAGATCCATTTAAGAGCTCGTTGGTCACCCCATGGTGGGTAGGAAAGAGATGAGAGAGCCTAATCTTGGCTTGAGTTGTCCAAATCAATCCCATCTGGTAAATATGATCATTTTGTCCAAAGTCTGACAAATTATTGTAATGCCTCATAAGCAGTCTTCATTAAATTCCATTTTCAGCGACTTCCCTGGTGGCACAGTGGTTAAGAATCTGCCTGCCAATGCAGGGAACACAGGTTTGATCCCTAGTCCGGGAAGACCCCACATGCTGCAGAACAGCTAAGCCCGTGCGCCACAACTACCGAGCCTGCGCTCTAGAGCCCGTGAACCACAACTACTGAGCCCACGTATGATCATTTTGTCCAAAGTCTGACAAATTATTGTAATGCCTCATAAGCAGTCTTCATTAAATTCCATTTTCAGCGACTTCCCTGGTGGCACAGTGGTTAAGAATCTGCCTGCCAGTGCAGGGAACACAGGTTTGATCCCTAGTCCGGGAAGACTCCACATGCTGCAGAACAGCTAAGCCCGTGCGCCACAACTACCGAGCCTGTGCTCTAGAGCCCGTGAACCACAACTACTGAGCCCACGTGGCACAACTACTGAAGCAACTACTGAGCCTGCGCTCTACAGCCCGCAAGCCACAACTGAGCCCACGTGCCACAACTACTGAAGCCCGCGTGCCTAGAGTCCGTGCTCCGCACGAAGAGTAGCCCCCGCTCGCCGCAACCTAGAGAAAGCCTGCGCACAGCAACAAAGACCCAACGCAGCCAAAAATAAAAATAAATTTAAAAATTCCATTTTTCAGAAACCACTTCCTCCCCTCTGTGAGATTGTCCATGACCTCCCCCCGCTCCCCCGCACCCCCTGCCCTGCCGCCCATTGCCTTCAGGAGAAAGCCCAAATGTCTTTGATTTTCAAAGTCCTGCCCAGTTGGGTGCTCCTCCTCCTCATGACCCCTCCTCCTTATTCAATGTTCTCTATCTTTCTCCCAGCTTCCACCCCTCAGTGCTTCTGTAGATGGAGAGGTTCAGGGCAGACAAGATGAATGTCTGGACCATGACACTGACAGTAGGATGGATGGAGGGAGAGAGAGATTGGGAGACTAAGTATGAGAAATTCAGGTTGACATTTCTTGACTGAGGCAACCAACAGTCAAAATACTGAAGACAGTGAGGGCAATAACAGTGGGCAAGAGAATAATCTCATGAAATTGCTTTCTCCCCACTCATTCCTATGTTCCAAGGAGGCAAGGACCAACCTTTACTTCCCCTTGTCTCTTGTCTATTTGACTTTTTAGAGAACTGACTGCATGACACATAGTTCACCATGTCACTCAGTAAATACCATAGTTTACATTGGACACCTACCATGTGCTGGTCTCCATGCTAGATCCCTCATCTACATTATCTTACCTAATTATCATAACCCCCTAGGAAGCATTTATAATAGCCTCGTTCTACATAGGAGAAAATTATTCGGAAACTTTAAAGAGCCGTCCAGAGTTGCAAGGCTAAAAAGAAACAGGGTCAGGATGTGCACCGACCCCAACTGTCTACTTCCAAAACCCAGACCATTTCATCTACGCCGTTACTTCTCCAAGGACAATGTGTTTCATGTTGCCGACACAAGGAATTTTGGTCAAATATGTGAATTTTTAGAGGCTGACTGCCTGGTTTGGATGTAACAGCACAATTCCTAGAAGACTTAAATTATGCATCATTGAAGCACTTCCATTGGAAAGTTAAAATGTCAAACACACGCCCATAGCTCAGCACATACGTAATCTAGCAGCCATTTCCTTGAAAATAGCATCTTGTTACAAAGGCATAATGTCGCAGACTGAATCTCCAGCCTACGTATGCAAATGCGGTTTTTCTAAGTGCATTTGAGGAGAGGCATGAAGAGTCTGGTCAGGGCCAATGGCTTGAGGGCTGAGACATCCCCCCTTCCATAGCTCCAGGCTTGGGGCCTCAATGAAAGGGACCTGATTCAGCACTGCAGCTCAGTAAAGATGAATATGGGGGTGCCCCCTGGATCTCTCTGCAATAAGCCGTTTCCTTCTTTTCAGGGTGGTGAGCGCCTCTGATCTGTTCAAGTCATCTCACCATCCAGGACCTCAGTTTCCTCATCTATTAAATGGATATAGTAATTGTACCTACTTCATTGGCTTGTTGCAGAGGTTAGATAAATTAATGCATGTAAAGTGCTCAGGGCAGTGAGCCAACCCTCAGTGAATATTAATTATATATTCATCATCATCATCATTCCAATGCAGCAGATTCACTAAGGGGTGATCATTGACTTTGGTGTCTGGCAGCCTGCAGATCAAATGCCCGCCCTATCACTTGTTAGCTGTGTCGCCTCAGGCAAGTCCTTTATGCTCCCTGAACCTCTGTTTCTTCAGTCAATGTGTTTTTATCTAGTACTTTCTAAATGTTAGGTGGGCTGCTCAGCACTTTTCATATATTATCTGTCAGGCCCCGACAATACTGGGCGCTAGATTACAGAGCCCGCCTTTACAGATAAGGAGCCTGAAGTTCAGAGAAGTTAAGCAAATTGCCCAGTGCCACACAGCCAGTAGGTGGTGGTGCCAGGCTTAGCCTAGGTCTTTCTGCTTCCAAAGCCCGTGCTCTTAACCACCTCACTAAGCCATAACGGTTGGATTCCCTACCTCAGAGGGTTCTTGGGAGGTCTAAACAATATCTGAAATGTCAAACACCAGTTGCAGGGCAAGAATGAAGTGGATGTTCAAACACGGTAGTAGAAGTATTGATACTTTATCATTATGATTATGAACAACAACCAAACAGCTGCTTCTCTCCTCTTCCTCCTCCTCCCCCTCCTCCTCCTTCCCCCGCATCATTACCATCATCATCATCATCATCATCGAGGCTTTCCCCAGGATGCCCTGACCCATTGTGCATATCTTGCTTTCCATCTCACCCCTCCTCGCACCTGCATGACAGCCTGGGCCTGTGTACTCCAGCCTTCTTGCCCTGGTCCCTGCTTTTCTTTCTGCTCTACCCATCTCTGCACATTGAAACCTTAGCCAGTCTTTCATCAAAATCACAAATCCTGGGCTTCCCTGGTGGCGCAGTGGTTGCGCGTCCGCCTGCCAATGCAGGGGGACCGGGTTCGCGCCCCGGTCTGGGAGGATCCCACATGCCGCGGAGCGGCTGGGCCCGTGAGCCATGGCCGCTGAGCCTGCGCGTCCAGAGCCCGTGCTCCGCAACGGGAGAGACCACAACAGAGGGAGGCCCGCATACCACAAAAAAAAAAAAAAAAAAAAAAAAAATCACAAATCCTTCCTTTTCCATGGAGACTTTTTCTTGCCCTCTCCTCAAACTTAACCTGTTGTGCGTTTGCATCGTTAGTGGTGTGTATTATGAACTCGACTTGAGGGGTTATTGACTTGTCAGTCATTCCCTCGTTAGACTTCAAACTCCATGACGGCAGAGACGGAGTGTGGAGTGCACTGTCATGTGCCCAGCCCTGCGGTAGCCACTGGCGGGCATTCGGCAGCAGATAAATGGGCACTTAATACAGTCTTAAATCTGTTCCTTGGAACACGGTTACACATACCACAGTGTGCAAGAGTGTACTGTGGTTAAGTCAGCTTTAGAAATTCTTCTTATATCCCCACTCCTGAAGAGTCCTATGAAGAGTGGTGTGCAAAGGCTCTGAGAAACCCATTGTCATTTTATAACCCAGTAAACTTATTTGCCCGTTGGACACGCCCTCCCTTCCACAAATACCCACTACACCTCACAGCTCTTCCCTGCGTATGTTGTAAGAAATTAAGAAGAGAAAGCTTTTCTGGTCCAGTGCTGGTGGAAACGATTTGTAACTCGTAGAGAGAAACAGAGCTTCTTCCCCCGCAGACTCCAACTTCCTGGATGTAGAGCTGCCATGTAGGGAGCAAGATTAGCATCAACAGCCACCAGAAGTGGCCTCACCTGCAGTGGGATGACTGGAAGGACTACCTCCCCTCCAGTGACAGAGCTCAAACCAGGCCATGTGTCCATCGGCTTATGGGATTCAGGCAGAAGAGGGAGGGAGATGGAGATGGAGATGGATGGCTCTGATTCCTCGCTGGATATGTTGTTCATAATGATGAACAACTAATGAACGTTATTTGTTCGTTTCTTCGGGGAAGGGAATACTCCATCCAGCCTCTCCTACAGGCCAGGCTTCCCTTGTGTTAATTCACTCACTCTGCATAATGACCCTATGAGGTAGGCATCCTCATTCCCTCCCAGAGAGAAATAAACAAACGAACCCAAACAATCTTGTTTCACAGTTTAAAATGCAGTCTGTTCATTTGAAAAATAAACAAACTTGCATTTTAAACTGTGAATCAAAACAAGCAAGTGGCAAGTCTTCCTGATTTTTTTTTTTAATTTTTACTTTTATTTTTTCTTGATGTGTAGTTGATTTACAATGCTGTGTTAGTTTCCGGTGTACAGCAAAGTGATTCAGTTATACACACACACACACTCACACACACAAATATTCTTTGCCATTATGGTTTATTACAAGATATTGAATATAGTTCCCTGTGCTATACAGTGGGACCCTGTTGTTTATCTATTTTATGTATAATAGTTTGTATCTGCTAATCCCAAACTCCTAATTTATCCCTCCCCCACCCCCTTTCCCCTTTGGTGAACATAAGTTTGTTTTCTGTGTCTATGAGTCTGTTTCTGTTTTGTAAATAAGTTCATTTGTATCATATTTTAGATTCCACGTATAAGTGATACCATATGGTATTTTTCTTTGGCTTTCTGATTTACTTCACCTAGTATGATAATCTCTAGGTCCATCCCTGTGCTGCAAATGACATTATTTCATTCTTTTTTATGGTTAATATTCCACTGTGTGTATACATATGTATATAAATATGTGTGTGTGTATATATATATATATATATATATACATATTTACATACATATATACGAGACATTCCGTGTCTTGGCTACTGTAAATAGTGCTGCTGTGAACACTGGGGGTGCATGTATCTTTTCAAATTAGGGTTTTCTCTGGATATATGTCCAGGGGTGGGATTGCTGGATCACATGGCAACTCTATTTTTAGTTTTTTAGGGAATCTCCATACTGTTTTCATAGTGGCTGCACCAATTATCATTCCCACCAAGAGTGTAGGAGGGTACTCTTTTCTCCACACCCTCTCTAGCATTTGTTATTTGTAGACATTTTAATGATGGCCATTCTGACCGGTGTGAGGTGATACCTCATTGTAGTTTTGATTTGTATCTCTCTGATAATTAGCAATGTTGAGCATCTTTTCATGTGCCTGTTGGCCATCTGTATGTCTTCTTTGGAGAAATGTCTGTTTAGGTCTTCTGCCCATTTTTTGGTTGTGTTGTTTGTTTTTTTGTTATTGAGTTGTATGAGCTGTTTGTATGTTTTGGAAATTAAGCCCTAGTTGGTCACTTCATTTGTGAATATTTTCTCCCATTCCGTAGATTGTATTCTCTTTTTGGTCCCTGAGGAACCACCATTTAGTTGACATCTGCCATATTATTTCACTTTTGTGACAACCTTGGGAGTTGATTTTACTGTCCCCTTTTACCAATGAGGAGACTGAAGATGGGAGAGTGAGGATAATTCGTTCAACATCCTTGCAACAGATGGTAATTTGGCCCCTGTCATGTGCCGTGTACAGTAATAGAGTATGTTGCAGGTGGTCCTATTTAAAGATAATATTACCTGCTAGTCTTTGTTGAACATCCACTGTGCATTAGGCACTCTTCTGGTGTGCTGTACACTGAATGTTTGTGACCCCCAAAATTCGCATGTTGAAACCTAACCCCCAATATGCTGGTATTTGGAGGTGGAGCCTTTAAGAGGTGATTAGGTCGTGAGGACCCCAGAGAGCTCCCTTGCCCTTTCCACCATGTGAGGACACAGCAAGAAGACAGTCTATGAACCAGACACCGAATCTGTTAGCAGCCTGAGCTTAGACTTCCAGTCTCCATAAGGGAGAGAAATAAAAGTTTGTTGTTTTTGTTGTTTAGCCCTCTGGTCTGCGATGTTTTGTTATAGCATCCCCAGCTGACCAAGACATAGCATTTTATACAGGTCATCCTTTTTTAATCCTCACGATGAGTAGGAGAAGCAGATGGGATTAGTGTTCACATTTAACAGATGGAGAAACTGAAGCACAAGATTCAAAAAAACTTGTCCAAAGTGGTGCAGCTGCCTGTGGCTGACCAGGATCCGGCCTCAGGTGGTCAGGGTTATTTGCCCAAATAACGCTTGGATGTGACACCTCATGAAACAACTGTCCCTTCCCTATAGCCTGTGGCCTTGCTATCAGCCTAATAAAGAGCTCTCGGGACACAATTCATGATTTTCTGCTTTACAGGGACCGTGTGGACCATGAAAGTTACAAAAGATGTGGGTGAACCCCCAGCCCCCCATGGTCCTTCTGAAGAAGCACCCAGTGCTTGCTTAATCAAAGTCATCTGGCAGCCCTGAAGTCAGAATGCCCTCAACACGCTGTGATTTAATCCAAACATTCCAATTTTGTTACCTTAACAAAGGCCACTAGGCCATCTCTCCTGCATTTGTCATCATCCCTTAAAACATGATATAATTGGAAGTTGCTGTGCTGGGCTGAGGGTAGGATGACATTTTATGCACATTCAATTTGGACATAAATGTCATATTTGCACTAGGTTGAGGCTGCTGGCTGTAAGGATAAAATGTTCGTGAGGGATGAGCAGACTTACTGGAGATCTTGGTGAGTGAGAAGAAAGCAGCTTCTGATGACCCCGGCAAAGAGAAATTAATTACTGCAGGAAGAAGGTTGGCATTGTTCTCTTAAAAGCAAGTGTCTGCCCTCTGCATTTTCTTACTGCATCACTACAAAATAGATTCTCTCCATCCTCCTGCTCTAAACGTCAGATAAAACCTGATCAGCATTCATTCATTACAAATGCATATATATGTATATATATATGAATATCCCCTTTATATATTAGTACAATATATAATAATATATAATAAATATTATATTTATTTGAAGAGCCATTGTGAATTAGCACCTCTGTCTTCAAGACACATCATATCCACTATTCTTTACATTTGATTTAATTCTAGGGCTCATCCTTGGTCCCGTCTCTCCCCTCCCCCGCCTCTCCCATTCAATACGATACACACCCCGTTGGCTCTGACGGCTTATTATCCCTCCACTCCTGTCACCAAGCCACCCTCATGCCTGCCCTGGGTTTGGTGAAAGTGGATTAATGATCTTTTAGCTTTCATCTCTGCCCCTGAGTCTATTCTCCATAGAGCCGCCAGGATAAACTTCAAAAAAACTGAAGTCATGTCATGTCATACTTGTTCAAAACCATCCAGAATAAAATTCAAGTTCTTTCCTGTTGGGATTTGAGTCTGATAAATAATACCTTTCCCTCTCTTTTACCCTCCTGGCTTAGAACCAGTTGAGAAATGAACCCAGAAGTGAGGCTGATAAAGATGCAAATATCATGTTTATTACTGATACAGAGGTTGTCCAAGAACAGAGCTTGGGTCTGCTTAATGAGTGGACTTCAATACTCTGCTTAATTGAACTTTCTTCTGCCGTATAGAAGCCTTCTGCCTCATTAAAATCACAAATGTTGCCTTCTCGGGGAAGCCTTCTCTGTCCCCTGTTTCAGACAGTCCCTCTCCCATCTATAGTCATGCCATTTGCTCATTTTTAACAAGATTGTCTTTTTCCTTATTGATTTATGGGAGGATTTATACATGTTGGCTATCTTCTTGCAATTTGAAGCTTGTATGCACATGTTATGGTGACTTTTGATAAAAATGATCTCAGTTTTAATGGAATTAAATTACCAATCTTTTCTTTTTAAAGTTAGTATATGTTATGTCTGCTTTAAAAAGCTTTCTCAATCTCCAGGTCACAATGAGATTTCCCTATATTTTCTTCTAACAGTTTGAAGTTTGGCTTTTCACATTTGATTCTTAAATCCAAAAGGTTTCTATGTATGGTGTGAGATGTTGATTTTTGTATATGGTGATATTTAGCTGCAGTTTTATTTTGTTCCTTATAGAAACCCACTATTTCAGCACCACTTATTATAGTCCCTCATGGATACAATGTCCCCCCTTTCTCCAGTGACCTGCAGTGTTACGTATCATTTTATTATACCTGTGGGTTTGTTTCTGGGTTGTCTTTCTGTTCCTATGGTCTACTTGTCCAACACTGCACTGCTGTCACACTGTATGAATTGTTATAACCTGATAATAATAAGAGAAAATTAAGAAGATATTTTAGGGCTTCCCTGGTGGCGCAGTGGTTGAGAGTCCGCCTGCCGATGCAGGGGACACGGGTTCG
>NC_041220.1:107829356-107838224 GCF_002837175.3 Physeter macrocephalus
CCGTGCCGCGGAGCGGCTGGGCCCGTGAGCCATGGCCGCTGAGCCTGTGTGTCTGGAGCCTGTGCTCCGCAACGGGAGAGGCCACAACAGTGAGAGGCCCGCGTACGGCAAAAAAAAAAAAAAAAAAACAAGAGATTTTAAATCTCTCATGATCCCATCAGCTAAAGACTACCTCTGTCGGGGCTTCCCTGGTGGTGCAGTGGCTAAAAATCCACCTGCCAATGCAGGAGACACGGATTCGAGCCCTGATCTGGGAAGATCCCACATGCCGCGGAGCAACTAAGCTCGTGCACCACAACTACTGAGCCCGTGCTCTAGAGCCCGCGAGCCGCAACTACTGAGCCCGCATGCCACAACTACTGAAGCCCACGCGCCTAGAGCCTGTGCTCCGCAACAAGAGAAGCCACCACAATGAGGAGCCTGCGCACCACAACGAAGAGTAGCCCCCGCTCGCCACAACCAGAGAAAAGCCCGCGTGCAGCAACAAAGACCCAACGCAGCCAAAAATAAAATAAAATAAAATAAATTTACAAAAAAAAAAAAAAGACTATCTCTGTCTCAGTTTCTTTGGCATTTCCTTTTAGTCTTTTGCTTATGCCTATTTTTGTACAGCCAGGAGAGACTGTATATACAGATATGAATTTTCACTTTTCCGTAACATAATTTTAATTTTTCCTTAACATCTGTAATTCCTACAGATTTGAATTTTCATTTTTTTCCTTATAAGGAAGAAATTTTCATGTTTTCCTATATTTAGATGCATATTGGCAAATGCTCCAAATTTGTGTTTTTATTATGAGAAAGATATGAACAAAAGCGTTAAAGTTTTAAGAGGAAGCAAGAAAGCATTTCATCATGGGAGAAATCAAGATATTGTGGCTCTAAACTACGTACTTAACATAGTTCTTGTTGATAAATAAATGGTAACAATATATGGAAAGGGCTGGATCCTCCATTCAAAACCGTGACACGAAGACATCTGGGAATGATGGATGTATTAAAAGTCTAACCATCATTTTTGAAGGCCTTTAGATGGAAGCAAGGTATTTGTTATATGGGATCATCACTGAACTATTTATTTCAGGAACAAACAGTGACACAAAAATATGTGGAATCCTTTCCCTTCAGCAGTGTCAATTGTGACCCTTTCAGAGTCAAGAGAACAGAGTCTGGAGAACATAGCCTGTTAACTAAGTTCTAAGTCAAAAGAGAACCATCCTGCAATTTGTATGGCAATTGTGTGAACTGCAATTTTAAATAGGAAATTGATGTGTTGATTGTTTTTGGAGGTGTTTAAAGATCTTAGTCACTTCACTAGTTTTTACATCTTTCTCTAATTTGACTGCAGGACTTTCGACATCATTTCCTCTCCAAATGATTATCTATTCAGTCAGCTCCAATTAGTAGACAGTGTGTAAACGCAGAGCACCTTTCACAGGGAACACACTCGGTTTGATTTCCAATACTGGCAGTTTCTCCTGTTCAGGTCTCCTGAAGTTGGACCTTCTTTGTTCTGTCAAACAGCTTCCCACTTAGATTTAATTTTTTTTTAAATTTAGAGCCATTTATAAAATCTTTATTACTTAGCTTCTCCTGGAGTCAGGTAGAGGACAGTTCATGGCTTCTGCTATATTTATTCAACATTAGAGGTTGTTTTACCTAAGCCACTCTAAGCTTCATTACGCTCCTTTAAATCTGCAGAGTAGGCACAATTGTGGTGTCTCCAACAAGTCTTCGAGTTGAATGGGAACATAGCAGCTGGTCTAACCTGACTCAGGAATCTCTTCTCCACCGTTCAAGTCACCATTTATTGAGTGGTAACTCTAAGCCAGAAAACGTACCCGCACAGCTAGGTGCCTGGTATGCCCTGCTCACTTTCTCAAGTGCATTCTGTTATGGAGCTTTCCTGATTGTGAGAAATTGCCTCCTATCCCTTATCCAAAATCAGCCTGCAAAGAACATCCACCCATTGGTTCTAGTCTTGCCTTTTGTGGTTGAGCAGTGTTAAGTCTTGCCTGTTACAGTGTGAGTGCCTTAGTGTTAAAGATCAGTGGTTCTTGGTGCTGTCTAGAGGTAAATAGATAACTAACAAAGACCTATAGCACAGGGAACTACACTCAATATTTTGTAATAACCTATAAGGGAAAAGAATCTGAAAAAGAATTTATATATATAAAAATATATATAACTGAATCATTGTGCTGTACACCTGAAACTAACATGATATTGTAAATCAACTATACTTTAATTAGTTAATTAATTTAAAAAAGACCAATGGTTCTCAAACTTTAGTGCGCATCAGAATCACTTGGAGAGCTTTGCTAAAGCACGACCTTCTGGCCCTACCTTAGAGTTTCTGATTCTGTAAGTCTGGAATGGGACCAGAGCATCTCTAAGTCTCCGGGGGATCTCATGCTGCTGGTCTGGGGACCACACTTTGAGAACTTCTGCTAAAGACAAATAACATCCATTTATCTAGGTGCTTGGCATTTGTTGTCTGCCAAGGATACAGCAATGAACAAAATGGGCACAGCGTTTATCCTCATGGAACTTATGGTCCAAGGGAACTTACTGGAGATGTAAACAGCAAAGTAAGGTGTTTGTCATGACAGGGAAATGTTGAGAAACTCTGAGAGTATACAGTAGGGGACCTCATCTGGTCAATGGGTCATGAGAAACTCTGAGAGTATACAGTAGGGGACCTCATCTGGTCAATGGGTCAGAGTCAGGGAGGCCTCCTTGCAGAAGTGATTTTTGAGCTGTGACCTGAAATATAGATTGGAGTTTGTCAGACTGAAGAAGGAGGAGGGAACAGTGAGAAAGACAAGTTCTATGCGTGGGCACAGGTTGGACGAAGATGGATGGCACATAAATACAAGATGCGTAGATACAGCCAATGTGATGGACGTGCAGAAAGTAAGGGGAAGGCTGGAGGAGGTGGAGGTGCTTTCTGAACTAGCTTAAGATGTCTAGTTTTTATCCCAAGGTAAATGGGAAGCACTTAAAATCCTATGGGGTTTAAAACCAGGTGAAGTGGGTGTACCTCGTTATCAACCTTTCAGGGCTCTGTAAACGGCTTAAATCTATACTGCTGTTATTCAAGACCCAGCCCTAGGAGTTGCACAGAGACACTTCTGCTGCACTGCTAGTTAATACAAGCCACTGGGCCAGCCCAGACTCAAAGGGAGTTTAAGTAGATTATACCTTTTGAAGGAAGCAGTGGCGAAGAATTTGGTGTCCACTTTTAATCCACCACGCTGATTTGTATGTTTAAAAGCTCACTCTGATTTCTTTGGGGAAGATAGATTGGGGTGCAAAAACAAAACAGCCTATTTAGGAGGCTTTTGCGGTGGCCCAGGAAAATGATAATAGTGTCTTGAATTAGGCTTGTAAATGGAAAGTAGATGAATTTGAGATACATTTTAAATGTAGAGCCAGATAAAGGATTGGGCCTCATGGGTAAGAACTACAAAGGCCAGCCTACAATATGTGAAGAATTCTTAACAAAGAGTCCCAAAGAGAAGATGGGATTAACCCCAGAACCCTCACTCATTATGGCTTCAGGAACCATCAGAGCAAAAGAGCTCCTTGGGAACTGTCCGGGGTCCTGAAGCATTCTCTCAGCTGTTCATCCATCCAAGGGCCTCTGGCTTTGTGCCAGGCACTGTGATAAGGTTTGGGAGTGTTAAGACCAACAGGACAGGGTTCCAGCTCTCACAAATGAGCACACAGTCCTTTTGTAAGGATTAGCAAGTATGTGAGGAATCCCAGGGACAGGGTGACGAGTGTTGAGTATAGGTCAGCCTGCTGAGGTCAGATAAGGCTTTCTGGTGAAGACGATCTCTGAGCTGAATACTGAAGAGTGAGTGGCAGGTTGCAGGTTAGTGTGAGGCAGAGAGAAGGCATTTCATGTATAAGCAGGTTACGGTAACATGAAATACAGAAACAGAAAATGCAAAACGTCAAACAACTAGAGCTGAGACTGAAAAGGCAGAGAGCAGATCACCAAGAACCTCATATGCTAGGCTTAGAAATTTAGATTTCATCTGGAGACAGTGAGGGGGCACAGAGGATTTTAAGTAGGAAGTGAGGGCATGAAATGATTTATACCTTGGCTGCATCTCCATGGGAGCGTGGCACTGCCTGGAGGCAGAGAGAACAGAGACGGGAGCTGAGTGAGGTCCCTGTTGCAGTAATCAACTAAAAGAATGGCAGTGAGAACCATCTCTGCTCTCTCCTCTTTATCAAGTTGACACCCCAAATAGGAATTTCTACTAAAAAAATCCAATCCATCTTCTAAGAAAATTATTGGAGAATAAGCTGCTGTCATTTCTTCGTGCTTCTCATAACTTATTGGATTTTTGAGTAATTGGATGTATAACATCACTTAAACCTCCTTTCTCTATTGAAAATAATTGGCATATTGAAGGTGAGTGTCCCTCTGAGGGTGCCTGGCCCTCTCTGTTCCTTAGAGATGGCCTGCCTGGAAGCAGTTCACGTCCTTCTCTTTGTTACTGCCCCGTCCACCAGGATGGTGGGTTAAGGATCTGCTCTATAGATCCAACTCTTTGAATGTTGAAGTTCCAGCGTCTGCTGTTGGAAGGAAGTAACCAGTGGTATCTCTACTTCCACCAGTGGAATAAGCTGTATTCTTCACCCAACTTTACAGCAATAAAATGCATCCAGTGTTTCTAACGGGCATGCATTCCTGAGATGTTAAGGAAGTAACATTGGCAGGGTTTGGTGACCTGATTCCTATAGGAGATAGGAGATAAGGGAAGAGGAGGAATCTTAGTGATACCTGCGATTCAGGCTTGGAAGGATGGTATTGTTTACTGAGATGGATAATACAGACGAAGGAAGACATGTTTGGGTGGGAGGCAAAATAACTTACCTCACCTTTGAAATGGGCATGTAGCAGATGCTGTCGGTGCTCTGGCCATGCCCTTGCCTGCTTGGATCACTTTACCACTTGTTGGATCCCAGCGTGCTTCCCTCCAGCTTGCCAGCGCCTACGTGTCTTTGTTGTGGGGCAGCTCTCGGTCTTCCAGAGCCTTCTCTGCCTGATGCACGTATTGCTGGAATTGGCCAGGAATTTATATCCTCCTGGAGATACCTGGGTGCAGATGTGTAAATCCTCCAGCTCCCTTGAACCTCAATCAGGGACATCTCAGGAGTGGTTCTCGTTGTCTCCAGAGCTCCCCCTTAGAACCCTCCTGGGTTATAGATGTCACATTTTTCCTTGGCCTCTTTTCATGCTGGGTCCCACTTCTCTACTCCCCGACTGGTTTTCCTAGGAACCCTTACTAGTAAACTGCTTTCAGACAAATCCTCATCTCAGGACCTGTTATTGGAGAACCAAAACAAAGGCTGGGAGCAGTAATTAATAATACCTGTATCATAGAGCTGCAAGGATTAAATAATGCTTATAAGGACTTTACTACACTGATTGGCTCACAGTCAACGTTCAAGAACTGTTAGCTAATTTTTTTTTAAGCAGAGATTTTTAGAAATGTTTATTTCAGGTGTCCATGGTCATCTAAGTGGACATCAAATAGACAATTTAGATCAGTGGTTTTCAAAATGTTTTGTCTCAGGTGCCCTTTTACACTCTTGAAAATTACTGAGGACCTCAAAGAGATTTTGTTTATATGGGTTGTAGCTTTTAATATTTACAATTTTAAGAATGAAAACTAAGGAATTAAAAAGGATTTATTTATAAATGTATTTTTAAGTGACAATAATAAATCCCCTACATGTTAACATAAATAAAATTTTTATTAAAATTCCTATTTTTCCAAGCAAAAATATAGTGAGAAAATGCCATTGTTTTACATTTTCTCAAATCTCTTTAATATCTGGTTTCATTGAAAGCAGTATCCTTATATCTGCTTCCACATTCAATCTGTTGCAATGTGATGCTTTCATTGAAGTATATAAAGAAAACCCAGCATCACACACATATATTGTTGGTGGAGGGTGGAGTATTTTGATGGCCTTTTTTCAGATAATTTCGGATATTCTTCTTTCATATTATTTCAAAACCCAATGAGTGGCATCTCCTTAAAGATCAGTTGTGGTATGATATCTGAAACCATGTCAATGAACTTTTCATATTCTATTACCTTAAAATCCTTTAGTCTATCTTGAAATTTAAGTGGACCCTTTACTCATGCATTATTTTGTAACATAATACATCAGTAATTTGGAAAATAATCAATGATTTATTCAGAGCTTCTCAGTATTGGCATACTCCATTATACAACATTTAAAAATCACAGTTGTTAATATGACTACCAAACTCATCAGAAACATCTTTAAGTGTCAGAAAGCTGTCAAACTCATGTGACAGACACAATTTTCCTAAAAGTCTACTTTTTAATTGAGAACTTAAATTTTAGTATCAGCAACAAATACACTCAGATGTTTTCTTCTTGAAATGACAGGCTGACTTCATTCATCTTCAGGTTTGTCAGTCAGTCAATCTCTGAAGTAAAAATGGCACCCCATGAAAAAAGTGTCTAGTTCAGTTTATGACTAAACTGCAAAAGGGTTTTTTTTTTTTTATCTGGAGGGAAGTGCTTTATGCAAATTTCCCATTTCGTCACTCAGACTATTAAAAAGGAAGGACATAAGTTTATACAGTTTTTTTCCTGCTTCATCAATGCCATTCTTAAGTGAATTGGCTTTTATTTATGAGTGTGTGGCAGCAAGAAACACAATGACTGTTGGTACAGTTTGGTGCCATTTCTTTAATTTGTGCAAAGGGGCCATCCATTTTACCCATCATTGCATTTGTGCTGTCAGTGAAAACACATTCCAAGATTCATAAGATAGTCAGCACTTTGAATACTTCAGCACCACTGTTGCGAAATCTTCTTTGATGATTCGCTGATGCTGATACCAGAAGAATGCAAGCAAAACTGCAAGTCCTGCCATGTCTGTCGATTTGTAAGACAAAAGTACAGTTCCACATTTGATTGGTTGACTCAGTCTTTATGTTTGCAGCTAACTCTTTAACTCAAAAGGTTACTGTGTTGTTGGAAACTGTCAATGCCATGGTTTCTTTTGCGGACTTATTCGTCAGACATTCAGTAATGTCAAGGGTATAAGGCTTTATTAGCCTCTGAGCTCTCATCTGTGCTTCCCTAGCCAATGAAATGCGATAACTTATCCTGTAACACGCTTGAGTGGCTTTTTCATTTAAACTGTGAAAAACTGTAATAAACAACCTTTTTGGCTTTTAAGGAACTTGTTTTGTCTATGTTTAATATATTTAGTTCCTTTTTCTCTAAATTCTGAATGAACTGGCACCACAGTAGTATTCTAAAATGGTCTGTTCCATAGAACACAGTAAGATAAATGATTAACATCTGTGAAGTTGAGGGAACTAAAGTAATTTTGTTTGTTTTTCATTGTAGTTTTGTTTATATTTTTACCTAATTTCTTTGGAGTAGATTGCTTTCTTCCATGAGTCAGAATGGTCTGATATGTCCGTTTCATCTTTCTCAGTAATTTTAGTTACAGATGATTCAGCTATGGGTTGAGGAGGTGAATCGTCTAAATTATTTTAAGCTAATGACCTATTCTTAAGCAGAAGAAAAATATTTTATAAATGTTCATTTATTTTAAAGTAAAATATTACTAAGTTATAAAATAACAAAGGTTTTAGATAAGATTTAAATTTTCATATTTTTATTTTCTAGAAATTATTTTGAAATTATTTTCTAAATGTTATTACAAAATGGGACAACATAGGATAGTTTTTATGTTTCTAAGTAAGTATAAGGAGAACTTCAGGATTTCAAATGAACAATTTATTGGATGATAATGAGGTTACAGATATTGAGCAGATATAACCAAAGATGGCTAATAAGAACACAGTGGAAATTCTGAGACCAAACTGAGATAATCTTTGAAAATGAGCATATGTATACTTCAAACTTGCTACCTTAGAAAGGTCTAGAAAACACAAGAATATACAAGCACGCATTCCACTTAAATTTGACATCATAACATGTCATGTGGCTTTGGGAAACCCCACTACACACTCATAAGAATATGAAAGTTTTGGCAAATAAAGATTTAATAGTATGAAAACAATTTTGATGATGTAGACACCCTGAAAGGATCTTGGAGATCCCCAAAAGAGCACATTTTGAGAACTGTTAGTGCAGCGCTTAAGATGCTTATTTGGGCTAGTGATATGGTGTTTAAGAAGCATTTATACACATGTACATATGTAAAACATGGAGTGCAGTTCTGGCATAGAACACTCAAGAAATATTAGCTGCTATTTATCACAGGGGCTAGATGAACCTACAGAAAATTTCCCCATGGGATTACCTTAGAAGATGATGAGAACAGTTCTAGAATGGAACCTTCAGGAATACCAATATTTAAGGAATGGATGTATTACCAAGAAATTCCAGGAATAGCGGAGGTGGCGGAAATTGGGAGAGAGTGGTTGTCACAATGATGGGTAGAAAACTGCCAGCAGACCTATTTAGAGTCCATGGAAAATGATATAGAAACTTCTGGAGACAGATACAAGAAAGCAGGAGATAATCAAGCAGGCCTGCTGATGTAGGTACAGGTTCCCAGGTCCTCCAGGCTTCCCTGTCGGGTTGTACAGCAGTAGGAAATGTTCCCTGCCAGACTGAGGACTAGCCAGGCATGAGAAACTCCACTGTCACTCTCATAAGGAATTTATGGCCTTCTTTCAATATTCCTTATCACACTTTCTAAGACTTGTTTGTTTGTTTTTTGCGTTACGCGGGCCTCTCACTGTTGTGGCCTCTCCCGTTGCGGAGCACAGGCTCCGGACGCGCAGGCTCAGCGGCCATGGCTCACGGGCCCAGCCGCTCC
>NC_041220.1:107838474-107906382 GCF_002837175.3 Physeter macrocephalus
CCCTGCATCGGCAGGCGGACTCTCAACCACTGCGCCACCAGGGAAGCCCCTCTATGACTTGTTTTATTTGTGCTTCTCTGAGCTCCAAGATGTGAACAGCTCATGAATGACTTCTTCCATGCTCTAGCTGCCTTGCCTCATATACAGTAGACACTCAATAAATATTGACTGAGCAAATGAAGGATGGATGTGACCTTAGAAAGAGTTGTTCTCAAAGGAATGGTTGTGGGTAGAAAAGAGAAACCGGATAACAAAGGGCTCAAGATCGATGGTCACGGAGGAAGGAGAAGAAACAAGTGTAAACACATCTTTAAAGAAACATGAACGTGAAGAATGAAAGAGAGGAGAATCAAAAGGAATCAGTAGCCCTGTGATGATCTAGGGAACAAAAGAGAATCTTTTTTTCGAGGGGCAGGATTAGCAGAATCATGTGCTGAGATGAAAGATCCGAGAGAGAAAGAGAGAGGGAGAGAGAGAGAGAGAGGGAGAGAGAGAGAGAGGGAGAACAAAGATACAAGGGAGAAGGAGCCCCACAATAAGAGTGGTAAGAATTCATTCATTCATTCATCAAATAGTAACTGAATGCCTGTTATGTGCCAGGTCTTGTTCTGGTTGCTTGAGATGGGGTGGAGAAGGATGGAGGTGTGTCCTGGTCATGCACGGATTTGGAGATGAGGTGGACTTTTTCAGTCTTTTACTAGTGGGCAGCTTTGGGCAAGAAGCTCAATCTGGAAAAAACTCCAGATTTGTCATCTATGGAATGGGTACTTGGCTGCCTCCTGCACGAGACTGTCATGCAGGGTGCTGTGTACAATGCCTAGCACACGGCAGGTGCTGGGTAGCCAGCCTGGTGGACAAGAAGACGTTCCCTGGGATCTGAACACTTGATTTTGAATCCTAGCTCCACCATTTACTGGTTGTGCGACCTGGGGTAAGTTACCTAATCTCCTTGTGCCTTGGTTTCCTCTCCTTGGAAAGGGAATGACAGTGTGTGTCCCTCTTAGTGTTATGGGGAAGGTGGAATGAGATGGGATGTGGTGAGAGCTTAGAACAGTGCTGGGCATGTGGACGATGCTCTGTAAGTAGCTGCTGCTATTCTTCTCATGCCTTCCCCTCTCCTTTGAAAGGTTTCACTGCAACGCAGTAAATGGTGTGGTTTTTTGGACCATTTGAAGGGTAGTAAGAGCTTTAAAGATCTGTCTACAGAAAGAACACTTCCTCTTTAGATTATTCATCCTAGATTGCATGTCAAACTCAATCCAGCAACTTTATCCAAGAGCTTGTCCGTATGAAGAGAATTGAAAATAAATAGAAGGTTATACCTTAGCCAAATATGACAGAAATTTGCCTACACTTGAAAGGTTGGCATTGCAACTTACTAAATCCAAGCTATAACAACTTGTTATTTTGACTAAATAAAGTATTTGTCACTGAGGAAGAGAATCTGTTGAGAACAGTTGGCTCCTATCTCATTTGGCTAAAAATAGAATCTTCAATTTGAACCTTTGAACCCAACAGCACTCCAGATTCTTAACAAGGCTAATAATATCAGGTCCTGGTATAACTTCCTCCTCCTAAGAGTGAGTCTGCAGAAGTGAAGATGGAGGTACCACATGCAGGAGAGGGGAGATGGGCTATCGGCCGGAAGACGTGGGCTGGAGTCTGGTCCTTGTCACTTACCAGCTCTTCAACAAACAAGGGGAACTGAGCATCTAACACTGAGAGACCTACAGAAGGGGACAGGAGCAGAATAAGACTCCAGGAAAACAGGGGTGGGTGGGGTAACTATGGGATCCATTTGTGGGAGCATCTGGACACTTACTGACCATCAACTGTGGTGTGTTGGTGGTCAGAGCCTCCTCTCAAGCTAGGTTGTATTGGGAAAGTTCTTTTTTTTTTTTGCCCGCAGAAATAAAACTTTATTTTTCTGTAGCCAAGCCCAGAGCACTCCTTATGATGAAGACAAAATGCTTAATCTTAGTTACTTCCTCTTGGGTATCGTAGGGTGTGGAGCAATTCAGGACATTATCACATGGCTGGTTTAGGTCACTTATTTCTTCGGGGCAGAGAATATGCCTTAGGTTTGTATCTCCAGCACCTAAGAGCTTATATAGGAAAAAAGATTTTCTTTATTTCTTTTTAAAAAATATTTATTTACTTATTTGGCTGTGCCAGGTCTTAGTTGCGGCACACGGGCTCTTAGTTGCATCATGCGAGATCTAGTTCCCTGACCAGGGATGGAACTTGGACACCCTGCTTTGGGAGTGCAGAATCTTAACAGCTGGACCACCAGGGAAGTCCCAGGAAGATTGTCAATAAATGTTCATTAATGACACAAAAATATTCTTCAATTTTAAGTTTTTGAGGTAGGCAGTGTGACACACTAATTCACTGTTAGCAAAATTTGCTGGAAACAGGAGGCAGATTCTTCCGCCTGAGTTTTATTATTTTAATTTTAGTTTTTATTGGAGTATAGTTGATTTACAATGTTGTGTTAGTTTCACGTGTACAGCAAAGTGAATCAGTTATACATATACATATATCCGCTCTCCTTTTAGATTCTTTTCCCATATAGGTCATTACAGAGTATTGAGTAGAGTTCCCTGTGCTATACAACAGGTTCTTATTAGTTATCTATTTTATATATAGTAGTGTGTATATGTCAGTCCCAATCTCCCAATTTTAAATGTTAGTGTCCCTCAGAGCTGAGTTTCTGGGTCTTCTTCCCTCTCATTCTAATTGCTTTTTGAACCTGTTTCCATTACCTTTCATATGCCACCAGTGCCCACATGAGGATCTCCAGGCCAGATCTCATCTTCTGAGTTGCAGACTCATATTTTCAGTGCCTACAGTTGTTTTTTTAAAAAAATTTATTGAAGTATAGTTGATTTACAATGTTGTGTTAGTTTCACGTGTACAGCAAAGTGAATCAGTTATACATATACATATATCCGCTCTCCTTTTAGATTCTTTTCCCATATAGGTCATTACAGAGTATTGAGTAGAGTTCCCTGTGCTATACAACAGGTTCTTATTAGTTATCTATTTTATATATAGTAGTGTGTATATGTCAGTCCCAATCTCCCAATTTTAAATGTTAGTGTCCCTCAGAGCTGAGTTTCTGGGTCTTCTTCCCTCTCATTCTAATTGCTTTTTGAACCTGTTTCCATTACCTTTCATATGCCACCAGTGCCCACATGAGGATCTCCAGGCCAGATCTCATCTTCTGAGTTGCAGACTCATATTTTCAGTGCCTACAGTTGTTTTTTTAAAAAAATTTATTGAAGTATAGTTGATTTACAATGTTGTGTTAATTTCTGCTGTACAGCATAGTGACTCAGTTATACATATATACAGATATACATACATTCTTTTTCATGTTCTTTTCCATTATGGTTTATCACAGGATATTGACTATAGTTCCCTGTGCTATACAGTAGGACCTTGTTGTTTATCCATCCTATATATACTAGTTTGCATCTACTATTCCCAAACTCCCAGTCCTCCCTACCAGTCCCCACCCACCTAGGCAACCACAGGTCTGTTCTCTATGTCTGTGAGCCTGTTTCTGTTTCGTAGATAGGTCCATTTGTGTCGTACTTTAGATTCCACATATAAGTGATATCATATGGTATTTGTCTTTCTCTTTCTGACTTACTTTGCTTAGTATGATAATCTCTAGGTCCATCCATGTTGCTGCATATCAGTGCCTACAGTTCTTCTTTCATGAATGAGATGGGCATCTCAAACTCCCTATATCTAAAACTGGATTCGTGGTATTAACCTCCAGTTCTGTTTCTTCTGCCAGATTTCCCAGATCAGTAAAAGGACAGCACCTCAGTCCATTTACACACCTGTTCATTCAACAAATACCTATTGTCTGCCTGTGATGTGTTAGGAACTAGATGTCAGGAAGGCATTGATGACTAGGCAGGTCATGGCCGCCCCCACTGATCTTTCACATCTTTTCCTTTTCCTTTTCACATCCAATCTGTCAGTAAGTCCCATTGTTCTACTAGAAAACATACTTCTAGTCGTTCCACTTTCCTCCATATCCATTACCACTGCCTAAGTCCAAGTTACCATAATCTGTCAACTGAACATCCACAGCTTCCCCATAAAGTGATTTTGTTGTGCCCATTCTTAACCCCTTTTCTGTTCATTTTCTCCACTGCCATCATGGTAAAATGCTTCAAATGCAGTCCTTATAAGACCACATTAACACCTCTGGGTTAACATAGTCCAAGGCCTTCTCATTACTCTTAGAAGATAGCATAAAATCCTTAACATGACCCATAAAGCCACGGACAATTTAGTCCCTGCGTTCCGCTCCACTTTTATCTTCTACCTCTCTATGAAACAGCCACATAGCCTTTTGTTTTTTTTTTTTTTGGTTGTGCCGGGTCTTAGTTGTGGCAGGTGGGCTCCTTAGTTGCGGCAGGTGGGCTCCTTAGTTGTGGCATGCGAACTCTTAGTTGCAGCATGCACGTGGGATCCAGTTCCCTGACCAGGGATCGAACCTGGGTCCCCTGCATTGGGAGCACGGAGCGTTATCCACTCCGCCTCCAGGGAAGTCCCGCCACATGGCCTTTTCTATTGAGATACAACTGAAATACACCACTATATTAGTTTCAGATGTACAACATAATGATTGGATATTTTTATATATTGTGAAATGATCACCACAGTAAGTCTAGTTGACATCCATCACCACACACACGTTACAATTTTTTTTTCTTGTGATGAGAACTTTTAAGATCTACTATCTTAACAACTTTTAAATATACAATACAGTATTATTAACTATAGACACCAGGCTGTACATGACATCCCCAAGACTTATTTCATAACTGGAAGTTTGTACCTTTTGACCACCTTCCAAAGGTGAAGATTCAAGGGGAAGTTCTAATTCTCAAAAAGGTCACCTTTACAACTCAGTTGTAGTGTCTCCTGGTCATTCTCCTCCTGTTTCAGGTTCAGTCTTCGGAACTTCACACCTGCTTCTACCTGGCACTCTCTCAGACACATAAAGATCTACAGTTGTGCCTCCTACCCAAGTCTTCTCTTTTCCTAGATGAATAGCCTTTGTTCTTTCTTTAAAATCATTTAGCTTTAAGAAAAATTCAACACATACAGAAAAGCGCACGTTTAATAAGTGGTACAAATCAAAGAATTTTCCAAAACTGAACTCACCCAGCACCCAGAACAAGAATCAGAACATAGGCACACCAAGGTCCTCTTCGATCTCTATCCCCCCAAAGTAGCCACTATCCTGACTTGAAACAGTATAGATTGGTTTTGCCTGTGTTTGTATTTTATATAAATGCCATCAGACAGTAGTTATGAGACGTAGATAAAGTGCACACAGCATGGGACCAGAGCCTCTTTGTCTGGATTACTGTGTTCAACATTGTGATTTGAGGTTCATCCATACCTTCCTAGGCAATTGTAGATCACGTGTTCTCATTGCTGTGTAGTATTTCATTGTGTGAATACACCACAATTTATTTATCTGTTGTACTGTTGATGGGCTTTTGAGTTATTTCTACTTTGGGACTCTAACAAATAGCGTTGCTATGAATATTCTACTGCAAGGCTTTTAGTGCAAACATGCACATTTCTGCTGGATATGTACCTTGATGTGGAGTGACTGGGTCACAGCACATAAGTGGAATGTTTTCATATCCAGTTTGAACAGGTAGAGTCAAACAGTTTGCGAAAGCAGCTATACCAACACCGTCTCTTCTTACACCGTGTGTTACTGATTGTGCTGCATAGGAAGCTCTCTGATGAATTTAGTTTGTAGAAGTGGAATACATAACTAAGAAGAAGAAAAAGGATTGTCCAGAACCTCCAGGAATCATCAGCCTAAATTAAGGTTAAATTCTGCAAACACCCCCCCCTCCCCCCGCCAAAAGGAGTTCTCGGCTGGCTTGGTCACGTGCCTGAGCCACTCCCTGTGACCAGGGCAATGGGACCATCTGATTGGCCAGCCTGGCTGGCACTCAGGCTCCCTAGTGCTCTGCCAGGGGTGGGACACTGTGATTGACAGCTCCTCTGCATGGGCAGCTAGCCAAAGGCAAATAGGCGACTATACCCTGACAGGTGGACGGTTCCTGTCAGAGCCACTGGGGTATCTGAGAGCCAGGGTGCTCCTGCATTTCACCACCTGCTTCACGCTGTCTGGAGAGACCGCTGGGAGCATCACATGAAGAACTGGATGTGAAAATGCTGTGCGAACATTTGCAGATGTTAGTTATTAATGTCCTGCATCCATTTCATCCTTTATTGTGAAGAGTTTTCCCACTCGGCAGATTAATAAGAAAGAACCCAGCTTCTATCAATGAGGTCTATAAGCCCAGCTGGATTTAATTGTTGGGGAGTGAAGAACTTGCAGATGTTTTCTCTGAGGCCTTACCAGAAAGACTGAGACAATGAATCTAATAGGATGAGGGAAAGGAATTATTAAAAAGAGAAAGGAAATGTGAGCTAGAAAGGAATGTGAGCCTTAATGAGAGTGGATCATGGGAAGGGTGGTGTGTGACCAAGGAGAGAAGCAGCAGCAGCACGTTATCACCGAGGATATGTGATGCCAATGTCGCCCTTTTCCCCAGAGAGGAGTATGTCAAGGTGAAGTCTTCATTGGATGTCTCTACTGCCATGTGATGTGTTTGATGACGTTGGAGAGTTCAAGTGAGCTTTCTGGTAAAGGACCACTGGACTCTTTCCTTTGTCCTCTCTCACTAATATTTTTCAACATTTAACTGGATGATAAGATGGAAAGAGAATCAGAATACATGGTCCAAATCAGAGGTCGAGGCCTCTTTTCCCCCAACGCATTCCTTTTTCTAGGTCTTAGTTTTCTTATTTTAAAAAAAGGGAGCTTAAAAATATACAAGGTTGTTTTAAGCTCACAGTCAATGGTGTGTGATTCTTTGATGAAAATATAGAAGGAGGCGTCAAAAGTTGGATTTGTTTCCTATGGCTACCACGACAAAGTACCCGAAACCGGATATCTTAAAAAACAAAAGAAATTCATTCACTCACAGTTCTGGATGCCAGAAGTCCCAAATCAAGGTGTCCGAAGGGCCATGCTCCCTCTGAAGGCTCTAGAAGGAGAATCCTCCCTTGCCTCTTCCATCTTCTGGTGGCTCCAACCGTTCCTGGGCTTGTGGCTGCATCACTCCAGTCTCTGCCTCTGTCTTCACGTGGCCCTGTCTCTGCTTCTTGTTTCTTTTTCTGTCTCTTGTGAGGATGCTTCATTGGATTTTAAGCCCACCCTAATTACGGAGGATCTCACCTTGAGATCCTTAACTAAATTACATCTGCAGAGACTCTTCTTTACAAATAAGTTCACACTCACAGATTCTTGGTGGGCAAGTCTTTTGGGGAGCCATAATTCAGCCCCTTACAGCAGTTTTAAGTGGCATCCTTTTTGAAGGGATTGTTCAAACTGTGGGTAGCAAAAAAAAATCTAGATTCACTTGTGCATGTTTTGGCTTACATCCTGGGTTCAAACCTGGCAATTTGAAATTTAATTCTGATAAATATAAAGTTCAGCATTTAGAATCAAACAATTAATTACCCAGAAAATGGTGGGAAGACTTGACTTGGCAGTAGTTCATAAAACATTTAATTTGACCAAAAAATTGGCACATACCATCATTGCGAGTAGGTGCTTATTCACTTAGTCATTGAGTAAATGTGTTCTGGTATCTGCTTGTGTCAAAGAAGAGGGAATTACATGTGGTTCTTGCATGCCATTGTAGGGGGAAGCATTCAACAAGGTTTGTTAACTGAATATTGAATTAAGGAGCCTAGTCTAGTAGTGGATACAGACAAGTCAGCCTACATTTGCAGTTGATGTTTGTAGGAGGCTTGTAAGCGTTCACATATGTGCACAGAGGAGGCAGGCATCCGTCCTCCTGGGGAAGAGGAGGGGGAGTGGTGAACAGATCGCAGTCAGTGACTACCCTACAGGGTTCTGCTCTGTACAGACCATCATGGTGGTAATGGGGTCAACTCCGGGGAGCCTCATGTCAGCACACTGCACTAAGAGGAGACTAAAAGGTGATGAGGGGTACAAATTATATCTAAGAAGTTTAAGCCTCTCTTTCAACAAGACAAGACCAAGGTGAGTCAGGATAGGGTCATAATGGGATGGAGATGACCAGACCACCTGATGTGTGGGTACGGGAACCTCTTAGGGCAGTGTGAAGGGAAGAAGGCAGGCCTGGGTGAATGGACCCATGTGTGGCATTGGTCCTGGTGGTGACCGATGAGTGTCCACTGGATGACACAGATTCAAGCATGATTTAGGCAAGTGGAGAAGGTAGCATCTCGAAGGTGGGCCATGATAAATTATTAATTCATTCATCCACTCAGTAATTGTGTGCTCAGCATCAAACGTATGCCAAGGACTGTGCCGGCATCATGGGACGCAGATAAGCACATTCCAACAACCCTGATCTCAAGGAGTTCAAAGCCTGATGGGGAATATGGATGAGTAGATAATTACAAGGCAATAAATTCAGTGCTGTAACAGAGAATGAGCAAGGTACTATGGAAATTTAGAGCAGGAAGTGCTTAATGCTTTTGAAGAGATTTTGGTGGTGTCTAGAAGGGATGATGTTTATCCTAAATCTTGAAGATGAAAGATGGGATTAATCAAAGGAAGCATTTTTGGGGTGGGGGAGGTTTCCAAGCTGCAAGAGCAGCATGTGGAAGACCCAACATGAGAACACAGTGAAGCGCTGATGTTACTGGAGCCAAGCACCGAAGGCAGGAAGACAGAGGCAGAGATGGGAGAGGTGAGCAGGACCCGTGTCTGGATGTTATTCCAGGAAGTCGGTGAGGTGTTTTAACTAGCAAAGAGATCATATTTTCTTTTAAAAAGATTTCTCTAGCTGCTGGGTGAACAATGAATTGGAGTGGGTTGGGGTTAAGGAGTGAGGTTGCTGGGGGTCAGATGATGTGTCCTATACAGGCAGAACTGGGCTTGTGGCCTGGGGTTGAGGGGGTTGGTTCGGGTAACAGGACTCAGCCCCTGTTGGGAGGGGTGGCCAGAGTGAAGTATCAGGCTCTGAGTCCCGCTGGGCATGCCGGAGATGCGAGATCTGAAGAGTGAAACTGATCTTAGGGCTCCCCAGATGGAGGTGCTGCGCACGCGCACGCACGGAAGTGCTGCGCACGCGCACGGAAGCGCTGCGCGTGGACGGAGACTTCCTGCCCGCTCAGGTGCCAGACAGGGCTGAGCCTGCAGGTGGCGCCCATTCTCAGGAAGTCCAGAGGGTTGAGGCAGGTGCTTAAAAGACTCAAAGGCAAGATAAAAAGATGAGTGTTGACTATCAGCTGTAATTATTATTATGGCTATATTAAATAAAATGAAGCTTTTTCTTTTATCTGAATGATGTTGAAGGTTAGACTCTGGTCTCTTTTTGCCTCCAACTTCATTCCCCAACAGCACGTCTGTTCCCAGCAATATGAACAACATGATTTGCTACAAATGAATCATTCTCTTTCATACCCCCATACCTTTTTCTTGGCTGTTGCCTGTGCCTGGACACCCCGTCTTCTGCCAGGTTAACTCCTACCCATTCTTGCTTCCTTCTGGAAGCTTGCTTTCCCTGACACCCCAGGCTGCCCTAGACATCTGAGTTGTGCTCCCATCTTGATCCGTGCTTCTCTCCATCGCAGCACTTAGCAGATGAAATTGATGTCTTCTTCTTCTCTGTAACCCCCTAGACTACAAGTTGACTGGAGACTGGGACCGTGACTTACTTACTTTTGTGACTGAAGCAGTGATTCAAACCTAAGCTCTCAGTAAATGTTTTTGAATATGTGGGTGAATGAGGGAGTGAGCAAGTAAGGATATAATTGAATAAATAAAACTAAAAACAATAATGGCATTCTGCTATCAGGAGGCATCTTTGGTCTCAGATTAAGAAAGAAACTTCTCACAGGTACCTCCGCTTAGGGAAGGGATAGGCTGCTTGGGGTGGGAGTGGGTGCTCTTATCTGGAGAATGTAACTCTGGGCTGGACGACCCTCACTCAGACAGTGAATTTCTGCCTTGAGTGTGAGGCTGGTTAGCAAGACTGCCAACTTCCATTTTAACTGTAAATTCTCTATGCTATTCAGAAATGAGTCAAGCCTGAAATTGGGTTATAATTTGTGGGGATGACACTTTATTGAGGTTTACAAATAATGAGATCAAGAAAAGTGAATTTGTAGCTATATCCATCAAGAAACAGAAAAATGAAGTGGAGAAATTTTGCCTAGCTATTAACATCTCCTGGACCAAATAATCACATTAATTCCTACCTTGTGATTTTATCTCTCTTAAGTAAGCAATCCATCTTTTTAATATTTATCATAGATTTTAACATATTAACCTTATTAAAAGATGGATTGCAGAAACGTTTATCCTGAAAGTCTGAATTTTTAGTTATTTCTGAGAACTCAATTACTAAATCAAATATTTATTGACTTCTTATGTGTGCCATGTGCTTTTTCATATACTCTCTCACTTAAACTTAAAAACAAATACTTCAAGAAATGTATCCTTATTCCAATTCAGACTTACAAAATAAAAATACACCAGTGTACCCATCACCTTTCTTAAGAAACCATTGAGGAGTGAAAGTACAGTAAAACACGACCACAGACACTTCCCAATGGTAACATTTACGTTACTTTTCTCCATATGGATGTATCAATAAGCAACATGTGATATCGTTTGCATGTTTTTAAATGTTATCATGTTATAAATGATACCATGCATGAAAGTTATCCAACTTGCTTAGTTGTTGTTTTGTGTTTGGAAGTTCATTCATTTTTACTGCTATAAAGATTCTGTCATAGGAAACTATCACAACATATTTATCCATTCTTCTGCTGGAGAATATTTGTGTTTCCAGTTTTCTATTATTACAAATAATGCCATTATGTGCCTTCTTATACATGCTGTTTGTTTGTCTGTATGTATGTTAGTGTTTCTCCATGTTTATGACGGGAAGTAAGATTACTGGGTCACATGGTACAGCAAACAGATAAAGTCAGTTTATCTGGTTTTATCAGTTTGTATCACTTCTAAGATGCTGATAGTTCCTGTTGCTCCACATTCTTGCCAACACATGATATTGTCAAATTTTAAGTTTTTGGCTATCTGATAGTGTGAAACTTTGTTGTTGCTGTTTTACTTAGCATTCTATCATGACTTGTGAAGTTGTCTTTAGCTTTTGTTGATTTGTAGGAGTCCTTTGTATGTTGATGGAACGGGGTGGAAGAAGCAAGTGCCATTGTCATGATTGAAGACTCCCTCAGCCTCATTACCAAATTTCAAAGGACGAATCTGAAATAATACTGAGTTTCTGTTCATGGTCAGGAATAAAGTCACTGATCTTCTGTGCACTGTCCTTTGGCTCCCAGCACTGTCCTACTCTGATTCCTTGTCCTAATCCCAGCTGATAGAAGGAAGCGCTTTGCCTTCTTAGCTAAAATGAGTCACTGAAGACTCTCATGTTAAAATGTGTGGTGCCTTCACAGCATGCCAAATATTCTGAGCTTGGCTCCACTCACTGGAGGGTCAGTAACCATGCAGGGAAAGCCCTCCTGCCCTAAGTGCCATTAAGAGGGAAAGGGTCTCTGTTTTCTCCCACGACTGGGGAGGCTGTGGGCTGAGATGGGGCAGTCTAGGCTTTGGAGCCAGGCTGCATCACTTCCTCACCATGAAACCTCAGCAAGTCCCTAAAGCCATGAGCCTGTGTCTTCATCTGCAAAGTGAGCTCAGTAGAGCACATGCACAGTGCTGTTGGAGATTGGTCCCTGGTGTCTGGATTGTTTAAGCAGGTTAAGTGACTTGCCCAAAGTTCCCATTGGTGAGAGATTGGATCCAGACTCAGGTGTTCTGATTCTAGAGCCCAAGCTCTCTCTCCACTTTCCATCTTCTTCCCTCCCTCCATTCTTTCCTCCCTCCATTTCTCCACCTTTCCTCCCTTCCTTCCTTCCTTCCTTCCTTCCTTCCTTCCTTCCTTCCTTCCTTCCCCCCTCCCTCCCTCCCTCCCTCCCTCCCTCCCTCCCTCCCTCCCTTCCTTCCTTCCTCCGTTTGTCTCCCCTCCCTCCCCTCTTTCCTTTCTCCAAAACTATTCACTGGCTACTGTGTGCCAGACACTATGTTGAGCATCAGGGTCACAGGGGTATCCAATTAAATGTGATTCTTGCTCTTAAGGAGTTTACAGCTTAGTGGGGGAAAAGGAATAAAAACTTAAATTATAGAATTGTGAGGAGCTAAGACAACAATGGATCTACTGAAGTAAGGGGAAGTATATTTATCGGTATGTATCTTCAAGGGCTAGCAAAGGCCCAAAGCACATAAAATTCATAATAAAGCATAGGTTTAATGCTTATTAAAATAATTTTCTCCCCAATGGTTTCCCTCTTCCTTGATCTAGATATCAAGCATAGAGGTAGGTTAAAAGCATTTTTTCCCAAGGTGTGAATGCTGAAGGTCTCAGGCTGTCTCTTCCCCTAACTCGTTTTGTGACATTTGATAAGATGTCAGACCCTGTGTGGGCACCAATTTCCTTATCTGAGATATAAGACTGATAATGCTACCCTCGCTGCTTCTCAGTGAGTTATGTAGAAATTGGATGATGTTTATAACCTGAGAAGGTACAAGTTATAAATGGATATTTGTAAGGCTTACATTATGAAGTTCATATTCTTTGAACTTTTTTAACCCAGAGATCTCCAATTAGTCTATGGCAAAACCCAGCCAGGGGACTTAATTGAGGCACTTCCAGGAACAGAGTGGGAAAGGAGGAGTTTCTGTGATGAGATACCTTTTCTATACTCAAAGCCACTTCTTTCTATCTCCACCCCCTCGCATAAATTCCTGTCGGACATTTACTATGATTGACCATAAGAGAACCATTTCGTGAGTATCGGCCAGTGCCAGGACCTGTGCTGCGTGCACTGGATAAAGAATCTCTAATTCTTACAAGAATACTATGACATCAGTTTCAGTATCCCCATTTTATAGGAAATAAAACTGAAGCTCATGGACACTGGAAGAAACTGAATCCTCTTCCGTATCCATGATAACGACCACCTGTGCTACAGTACCTCATCTCAGAGAGTGATGCTGGGTAGGTAGATGATGAGCAGCCCCATCTGTACATCTTCAGCCCTGTGTTCTCCTATGTCCCTTGCCCCTTAGCTATCCTGTCCACGCTATTACAATTACCTATTTCCTCTACTTTAGGCTGTCATTGTCCCTCATTTTTAGGAAAAGAGTGAGGAGAAAGAACCTGAGCTGGAGTCACACCTGTATATAAATCCCAGCAGTACCACTTCTAACCTGTGTGATCTGAGGCAGACTATTCAGCCCATGCCTTGGTTTCCCCATCTGCAACACAGAGGCAGTCAAATCATCGAATCAGTGTCAGAGCTACATGCAATGACTTATAAAGTGCCTGGTGCATTGCTTGGCATTCAGTAGGGGCTGAGTAAATGCGAACTTCTTCCTTTCTCATCAGGATTGGTTGTAACCTGTAACTGATCACCATTTCTCTACTCTCTCTAATGATTTGTCCCTTTTAATCCTTACCACCACTGCCACTTTGGCTTCCCAAGGACGTATCCTTGTTCTTCTCATTGGCTTCTGAACACCTACCAGAACAACTCTTCTCTCTGGCTTTTCAGGATGATAATTTGACCTTATCATCCCTTTCCAAAGCTGCTTCCTGGAAAGCCCCTGGGGGTTACAGCACTCCATCCAGTAGCACAGGGTTCATCCACTTGCCCTGTTGTTTCTTGAGTAGTTATGTTGTTCTCTCTGCCTAGAGGGAGCTCCCCTCCACCTCTGCCTGCAGAAAGCCTATATAAAACCAAGCCTGGTCCTCCAACTAGACATATTTTTGAGACTGAGTGTTTCTCTGGGGCAAGGGTGATGGCTTATTCATCTGGAATCCCCAGAACCTGGCAAATGTTTATAATTTATTTCATAGATACAGGACCACTCAGATTTTCTATTTCTTCATGTGCTAGTTTTAGTAAGCTGTGTCTTTCTAGAGATTTTCATTTCATCTAAATTTTCAAATTTATAGTCATAAATTAATTTACCATACCTCTTATGTTTTTAACGCCTCTAGGATCCAGACTGATGCCTCTTTCTTCACACCTGATGTTGTTTGTGTCTTTTCCTTATTTTCTTCATCCATGTTACCAGGGGTTTATTAATTTTATTAGTGGGTTCCAAGAAGTAACTTTTGGTCTCATTGGTCTTCTAATTGTACATTTGTTTCCATTTCATTGATTATGCACTTTTAAAAAATTATATCCTAGCTTGCAGCTTTTAATTTTTTTCTAATTTCTTTAGATATATACATGCATCGTTAATTTTCAGCATTATTTTTTCTGTCTAACAATGCACTTAAGGCTGTAATTTTCTTCAAAGCATTGCTGTATCTGAATCACATGAGTTGAGTATATCATATTTTCATTATCATTCATTTTGAATTATTTTCTAATTTCAATGATAATTTTTGCTTTGAGTCATTAGCTTTTGAGAAGTGTATTTTAAAATTTCCAAACATCTGGAGATTTTCTAATTAACATTTTGTTATTAAGATCTAGCTTAATTGAACTGTAACCAGAATGTAATCTTCTGTCAGGTTTTGCCTTCTGACCTCACATGTGCTATGTTCTTAGATGTAGTTCTTCAAATTTTGCCCATACTTTTTTTAAAGATTATCGAAAATAAAGGTAAAGGAAAAGACTCATGAGATGAAGTGGATGTTATGATCTTGGGTTTTCTTTTGAATTATCCTCAAGCCTCAATAAACATTCCATACATAAAACTCTTAGTTTATGACTAGCAGCCATCATTCACTAAAAACATATTTATTGAGAACCTTTTTCACACTAAGCATTTAGCTAAATGTTGGAGCTTCCACAGCGAGAAAAATCAGACAGCGTCCCAGATTTCACAGCCCAATGGGGCAGACTGACATTAATCAAATAATCAGTGTAATAATGTGTTATTTTAAACTGAGGTGAGTGTTCTGAGGAAAATGAACACGTTCTCTGAGACCATATACTTAAGGTATCTTGCCTGTTCAGGGTTGGAGAGGGGCAGGTCTATTATTCACACACCAAGTTGTAGAAAAACTAATAGGGTTTGGTGCCTAACATTGCAACGTTCTTGTATTATTTTGAGAGCATCACAGCCATCTGACTTTCCCCTTTTTAAAATTAATACTCAGCCATCTGACTTTCTTCTTCTGTTAATTAATACTTACCTCATAGGCTTTTTCTTCCTTTTTTCTTTTTTTTGGCCGTACCATGTGGCTTGCGGGATCTTAGTTCCCCTACCAGGGATCAAACCCATGCCTTCGGCAGTGATAGCACGGAGACCTGACCACTGGACCACCAGGGAGTTCCCAGAATTTTTTAAGTTTATTTTTTAATTGAGGTATAACACACATATCCAAAGTGTATTAATCTTAGCTATACAGTTAAACAAATTTTTACATATGTATGTACCTTAGTTGACAATGATCTGAATCAAGATGTGGAACTTTGTCAGCATCCTGGAAGATTCCCTTATGTTCCTTCTTGGTCAATACCCCTACTAAGAGGTTACTGCCCTTCCAGTCTCTATCTCTAGAGGACTATGTGGTCTCTTTCTACCTTATATGAGTGGAATAATGAAATAAATACTCTTTCACGTTTGGCTTCTCTCACTGAACAATGTCTTTGAGATTCATCTGTTGCATCTTGGAAGTTCTTTTTCACTGCTGTATACTATTCTGTGGTACGAATTTACTATAGTTTGTTTAATCATTTTCCTACTGATGGACAATTGGGTTGCTTATAATTTGAGGCTGTTATTAATAAGGCTGCTGTGAATTTTCTTGTCCATGGTGAACATATGTACTCATGTCTCTTGGGCAATTTACACCTCATGGAGTATTGTTGAAGGAAGTATAATATGCAAAGTATATAGTATGTGCAAGGTTATTGCAAGTCCCAGTGCCATATTGCATGTAAGTGGTTGCTTTGGTTATTTATTGCTCTGAATTTAGAAGAAGGGAATTGTGGGCTTTGTGCTCTAGAGTTGATGTTTGATCTCATCAGGCCTTCCCGTCTGTTATAGATGCAGACACTGAACCCAAAGGGAGGACGTGACATTCCTGGAACCACACTTGGAATTTACAGATGGTTCATCTCACAAACTTAATGTCTTTTAAGCCAGAGACTGTCTTTCATAAACATGTGTGAAATTCAGTTGACAGAACGTTCTGTCATAGACAGAGTGTAGGCATATTGACAGGGTGTCCAAGCCTGGAATCTCAGGAGGAGGACCTGAGGTTTTCTAAGGGACAGGAGCACAGAGCGGGGTGGTGTTTGGTATACATAAAAGAGCAGACCCAAGGTGAGCATCCATCAAAGGCCCTCCCTCCCCAGCCCCAGCCCTCCCAGCCCTTTCCTGCTTCCCCATGGAATAACCCAGCTCTACCCTTTGGTACAGACTTAGAGCACCTCTGTTCTCTGAATGCTCAGCCAAGCTTATGCTTCAGCTTTTCTCTCTGTAGTGTCTGAGCACCCTTTAACTACTTTTCTAACTTTAAGGCCCAGGTCAGACATCCTGTGCCCGGAGAGACTGACTCTCTTGTTGGGTTCCTGAAGCCTTGTATGAGCTAAACTCGGCCTGGGCTCACAATGGATCGGCTCCTCTGAGATAAGCCCTACATGCCCCGCGGTGCCCTGACCTTCTAGAATGCCTTGTGCAGTCATGTGCTTCCTGTCTCCTTTCCTGGTGAGGTTCTGAGCTCTGTGAGGGTGGGGATGGTGTCTGCCTCGAGCCCACTATCCTTGGCACCTCTCACAGGGCCTCACACAGGGGAGGATGGAGCTATGAAAAGTGCAAAGCAGGCACCCCAGGAATAAGTGAATGAATGAATGAGTGAATGAATGAATGGGCGAATGAATGCAGACTTCTGCCCAGAACATGGCAGCTCCTCTCCACTTCACCATAACCCTTCTCTGACCACCAGGGTCTCAACCCTTAGTGTTCTCTTCCTCCCATCCTTGGCCCCCTGCAGTCTCTTCACAACACAACAGTCAGGGGGACCCTTTGACCTCTTATCATGTCACTCAGAATCCTTCAGTGACTCTCATCTCATTTAAACACTACAGTGGGGAAGAGTCTGGGCCATGGGGTCAGGCTTCTTGAGTCCAAATCCTGGCTCCTCGGTATTGGCTATGTGACTCTGTTCCGTTGCTTCACCTCTCTGTGCCTACTGATGGGCTTCTGGAGAATACTGAGTGAGTCAGTTCATAAGAAGCACTAAGGACAGTGCCAGAGCATAGTCAGAACTGAATAAGATCAGTATAGTGTTGTGAGGATCAAGTCAGAGAATAGAAACAAAAATGGTGATGGTATTGTAAAGTGACACAGCACTGGGGATAAAAGTGCAGGCCGCATACAGTGCTGGGCTCAAGTCCTGGTCTGCCACTTACGAGCTGTGTGACCTTGGGCAGGTTATAGAACCTCTCTAAGTCTCAGTTTCCCCGTAGTGCATTGAGAGAATCTTAGTTCACACCTTGTAGGTTTTGAGCAACCCGTACTTTACAGAGAAAATCAGGCCTCTCAGGGCCCAGAGGACCCACACCTGAATCCTGCCTGGACAATCAGGAGAGGCTTCCTGGAGGAGATGCCATTCAATCTGCACCTGCTGGAGGAGAAGGGGCTCTCTAGGCTGCTAAGTTTGAAAGGTGCTTCTAGAAAGAGAGAGAAGCGTGGGTAAGAGTAGGAAGCCGGGACAGTGAGTGGCCTGTGGGAAGGAAAGACAGCTGGCACATGTCACACATGTGAGAGGTGGGTCACCCATCTAGAGAGGTTGCCTGGGTTGCAAGTTGGTTTCTTGGGCAGCAGATTCTGAGGTGGGAATGAGCAAGCAGGGGATTGGTAGGGAGCAGCTAATTAGGGAGTGCCCTGGGTATCAGCATCTGGGGAAGGAAGAGAAGGGGGGAGACAGGGTTGAGCAGGGGAGCGGTTGGTCCTGGTGGGGTTTCAGTGACGCCTCGGATGACCCCATGGGGCGTTCTGAAACTGGCCAGCTCTTCCGAGTTATCCTGAGTCAGGGTGACAGGACCAGGCTTTTTCTACCCCCCAGGGTGGCCTGGCAGTGGCTGTGGGCTGCCCCAGGAAGGCGCGAGTGACCTTGGCTAAGGCAGCTCTCTTAAGCTGAGGCAGTTCTAAAAGCAGCTGATGTCTGAGGGCTGTCTACCCTCAGGTCTCCCAGCAGCTGGGTGAGAGCCTGCCGTCTTATTAAGGGTCTAGGGGGTGGCTCGCAGCCTCCATCACGGCAGCCTGACCGTCTACATGAAGATTTGTGTGTCTCTTTTTGAGGCTTGGAACTTGTCCTGCAGGCTGCAAAGAGTCATCAAAGATGTGCATTCAGATGTGTATGTATGTGCAGCACTGGAGGAGACGGGAGGGGGGGAGAGGGAGAGGGACCTGTGGGGAAAGTTACTGCTTCAGTCCAGGTGATGGGCGATGAGGCCCTTAGCAAAGATAGTGGCAGTGGGGCTGTGGAAGATTTCTGGGTAAATGAGAGTAATGACAGTCATCATTTATTAAGCCCCTGCCCCCGCAGCGGGCCCTTTAACCTAATGATATCAACCTTCACAACAGTTATGCAACGTATGCGTTTTTACACAGAATAAAGTTGAGGATCAGAGAAGTTAAATAACTTGCCTAAAATCACGCAGTGGTAAAGAACAGAGCCAGGAATGAAACCCAATTTTATTAAACTTAACATTCTGCCCTTAGGACAGCTTCTGAAACACAGTGGGTGCTCAGAACACTAGTTGTCATTAGTATTACTTATCACTCCTATTGCCATCATTATCTGTATAAGATGCAGGCCCGGGTAGCAGATCTGCATTTTATTAGCAGAAAAAGCACTGAGGATTGCTGACAGCCCTGAGGATCTTGACAGTATTAGGGGCAGACATATTCAAATGCAATTAAAAACAGCAAATATAATAATCAAATGTAAATGCGCAGGAGCCAGCAATTACTGGTGCATATACAGTTAGCACACATGGTAATTTAGTGGGAGGCATAACTTGCTCCATTTCATCGCCTCTAACAAATTGCTGACGCCTCGCCTTTCCCCTCCCGCCTTTCCCTTCTCTTTGCTGCTAACAGTTTCCTCTCCATGTTTGTCCACGCTCTCTGTTGGCAGACAAGAGTCTAATTAGCTGGACTCTCTCGGAGCCAGGATGCATCTAGTTGTGGCTCAGAGAAGGCGCTAGCTTCACAGCCTGCCTGGGGCCAGTGGGCAGGAGCGATCAGAGAGCTTCGTGTCCTCTCTCTTTTGCTGACAAATGATGCTGCTCGTGGAAAATGTTGATCATCTTCTCCAGCAAACACTTACTAAGCAGCCACTATGTGCCAGGCCCTGTGCCGGGCACCAGGAGGACAGAGGTGCATTGGTTCACGCCTTCATTTGTTTATCTGCCAGTCATTTGCTGACCACCTGCTCCGTGTCAGCATCTGGGCCAGGCAGTTAGGACGTGGAGAGGAATAAAACAAGGCTGATGTCCTTTGGGAACTCAGAATCTTTTGGAGAAAAACAGAGAAGCAAATAGGTAATTTCCACACAGCATGCTGTGTGTGCAGTAGAGGTTAGGGTTCAGTCCAGGGCTGTGTGTGCAGTGCACCTGCCAAGGGTTTGGGCTGCCTGCAATTGCATCCTCGATCCTCCTCTTACAAGCTGGGTGACAGTGGCCACGTCACTTGATCGCTCTGTGCATTTTAACGGTGATAATATTAACATTTTTACAGTGATAATATTAACACAGACTCACAAAGGTGGTTGTGAAGACGAGTCGGTTCTCGCAAAGCACTTAGCCCAGTACCCAGCACACACGGCACATGCTTGGGGAATGTGAGCTGTGGTCACATCCTTATCTCTGCTCTTGGAACTCAGAGGAGGGACAGGCTGCACTTCTGCCCTGGGAGTTACCGAGTTCAGGAAGAGCAAAAAAAAGTCTGGGGGAGGGTGTTAAATTGAGCTTGTATTGTGGAAGGAACACACTCAGCCTCTTACTGGATGATGCCATAACCTCTTTGAGCCTCAGTTTTTGCATCTAGAAAGTGTAGATAAGAATACAGTCAATCCTCATTATTTGTGGATCCCATATTTGCAAATTTGCCTACTCACTAAAATTTATTTGAAACCCCAAAATCAATACTTGTGGCACTTTCATGGTCATTTGTGGACATGCACAGAGCAGCAAAAAAAATTGAGTCACCAGATGTGCATGTTTCCAGCTGAGGTTGTACAAGGCTGCCTTGTTTCAGCTCTCATCTTGTGATGTGTCCTATTTGCATTTTTATGATTTTTGTTGTTGCTGTTGGTGTTTTAAGTGGTCCCCAAGCCTAGTGCTGAAGTGCTGTCTAGTGTTCCTAATCTCAAGGCTGTGATGCGCCTTATGGAGAAAATATGTGTACTAGGTAAGTTTCATTCAAGCATGAGTTATAGTGCTGTTGGCTGTGAGTTCACTGTTAACTAATCAGTAATATACATCAAATAAGCTGTCTTCAAACAGAAACACACACAAAGCAAGGTTGTATATTGATTGGTTGGTTAAACGTTGTGACCAGAGGCTCTTGGCAGCCTAGCCCTGTAGGAGCACTGGTTGGCTATTCACTAATCCAGTGTTCATAGCAACTTCATCCAACAAAGCTACCATGAACAGTGAGAATCAACTGTATCTTTGTTGCAAGGATGCTATGAGGTCTAGCACTGTGCATAAAGCACCCAGAACAGTGCTTGGCACAGAGCAGGCTCTCAGTAAGTCTGCCTAAATCCACAACAATTTTACAAATGAAGAAGCTGAAGCCTAAAGAGCTGAATGGAGTTCATAATTGCTCCCAAGTGGCTGATAACTAAATTGTCATTGGAATCACAGCCTGAAAAAGATTAAAATAAAAATAAAACAAGCCTCAACAAATATTAAAGACTTACAATCATTCAGAGTATAATCTGACTGTAATGGAATCAAAACCAGAAATCAATATCAGAAAGATGCTCAAACACTTGGAACTGAAACAACAAACTCCTATCCTATAATACAGGATCAATTGAGAGATATCAAAAAAATTTAAAATACGTTTAACTGAATGGAAGTGAAAATACAATACATCAAAATATGTGGGAAACAAAACAGTGTTGAGAGGTAAATTTATAGCATTAAATGCTTACATTAGAACAAGAAAAAACTCAAATTAATAATCTAAGTACCTACTTCAAGAAACTAGAAAAAGAAAAGCAAACTAAACCCAAAACAGACAAAGGAAGGAAATAATAGAGATAAGAATAGAAATCAACAATATTGAAAATAAGAAAACAGTAGAGGGAGTTGCCTGGTGGTCTAGTGGTTAGGATTCAGCGCTTTCACTTCCATAGCTCAGGTTCAATTCCTAGTCTGGAAACTAAGGTCCAGCAAGCCACATGGCACAGCCGGAGGGGGGAAAAAAAAAAAAGAAAACAGTAGAAAAAAAATTTTTAAGCTGATTTTTTTTATGTGATCAATAAAATGGAAGAACCTCCAGAAAGACTGACAAAGATAAAAAGAGAGAAGGTGCAAACCATGAATATCTGGAATAAAACGGGCAGTTAGTACAGATCTTGCAGCATTAAGAGGTTATTAAGGGAATACTTCAGTCAAGTTTACAGTCAAAATAAATTCAATATCTTAGAAGATATGGAACAATTCCTTGAAGACCACAAACCATCAAAACTTAACTAATATGATACAGTCTGAACATTCCTACAACCATTAAAGAAATGGAATTTGTAATTTAAATGCTCTTGAAAAAGAAATCTTCATGCCCAGAGAGTTTTATTGGAGAATTCTACCAAAAATTAAAGAAGAATTAACACCAACTTTATATAATCTCTTCCAGAAAACAGAAGAGGGTAGAACATTCCCAACTCATCTTATAAAGCCGTTATTACCTGATACCCAAACCAGACAAAGATAGTACCAACCGGCACCCAAAAAACTATAGACAAATATCTTTCATGAACGTACACTTGAAAATCCACAACAAAATATTAGCAAATTGAATCCAACAATGTATAGAAAGAGTCATACACCATGAGCAAGTAGGACTTATCCCAGCTATGCCAAGTTCAGCCTTCAGCATTGTTAGTCAATGTAATCTACCATATCCACAATATAGAGAAAAAAATCATATGATCATATCTATTGATACAAAAAAAAGCATCTGATAAAATCCCATACTCATTCATAATAAAAACTATCAACAAGTTAGGAATAGAGGGAAACCACTCACCTTGATAAGAACATTTACAAAAACCAACAGCTAAGATCATACTTATGATGAAAGACTGAACTTTTTTCCCCTAAGATTGGGAACAAAGCAAGAATATTCACTTTCACCATTTCTATTCAACGTAGTACTAGAAGTTCTAGTCAATGTAATAAGGTAAGTAAAGAAAATAAAAATGTATATGTAGTGGAAAGAGAAATGAAACTATTCTATTTGCAGATATCATGTTTGTCTATATAAAAAACCTAAAAGAATTTACCAGAAAAAATTCCTGTAACTAATAAATGAGTTCAGCAAGGTTGCAGAATACAAAACCATCACACCAAACTCCATTTCATTTCTGTATTCTAACAATGAACATGCAGAAACCAAAATTAAAAACACAGTATCATTTATAATCACTCCAAAGATAATGAAATACGTAAGTGTACACATAACAAAACATTTACAGGCTCTGTGTCCTGAAAATTGCAAGTGCTGATGAAGAAAATCAAGAAAGACCTAAATATATGGAGCAGCATACCCTCTTCATGGATTGGTAAACTCAACATAGCAAATATGTCAATCCTTGCCAATTGACCTATAGGTTTAAAACAATCCCTAGCATAATCCCAGCAAGGAGTTTTGTTGACCTGGACAAGACTATTCTAAAATTTATGTGGAAGGCACAGGCCTTATATTAGCTAAAACAATCCTGAAAAAGAAGAAATAAGTTCTTCTTATTCTACCTGATAATAAAGCTTATTCTTCGGTTATGCTTATCAAGACCACGCGGTGTTGGCAGAAGGGTAGAACTGTAAATCAATGAAACAGAATGAAACCCCCAGAAATAGAACCACAAATGTGTGTGCTCAACTGATTTTTGACAAAGATCGAAAAGCATTTCAATGGAGGAAAGATAGACTTTTCAACAAGTAGTGCAGAGCAATTGGACATTCATAGGCAAAAGGAAAAAAAAAAACCTAAACCTTACACCTTATACGAAAACTAACTGAAAATGGATCATGGATTTAAATGTAAAACTATAAAATTTATAGGAAAAAAATGTAGGAGAAAATCTTGGGGTTCAAGGGCTTAGTGAGAATTCCTAGACTTGATATCAAAAGCATGATCAAAACATTTGGTAAAATAGACTTCACTGAGATTTGAAATGTTTGTTATGCAAAAACTCCTATGAAAATACAGGCTACAGAGTAGGAGAAAGTATTTGCAACTCACACATTTGACAAAGAACAAGTATCTAGAATAGATAACGAACAGTGAAAAAAAAAGCCAGTTAAAAAATGAGCAAGAGACAAGAGTAGTCATTTCACTGAAGAGGATACACAGATGGCAAATAAGCACATGAAAAGTTGTTCAACACTGTTAACCATGAGGGAAATGCAAACTAAAACTGCAATGACAAATCACTCTACATCTATCAGAATGGCTAAAATTTTAAAAACTGTGACAACACCAAATGCTGGTGAGAACGTGGAGAAATTGGATCATTCATTCCATGCTGGTGGGAATGTGAAATGATACAGCTGCTCTGTAAAACTTTTGCAGTATTATAGTTTCTGATAAAACTAAACATTGAACTACCATATGACCCAGCAATTGCACTCTCTGGAATGTATCCCAGAGAAATGAAAACTTAATGTTCACACAAAACCTAATCATAACAACTTAATTAGTAATAGCCAAATGCTAAAAATCAGCCCGGGTATCCTTCAATGGGTGAATGGTTAAATAAACTGTTGTACATGCATACCATAGAATATTACTCAGCAATCAAAAGGAACTATTGATGTATGCAACTTGGATAAATCCCTGGAGAATTATGGGGAATGAGAAAAGCCATTCCCAAAAGTTTGCATTATGATTCCATTTATATAACTTTTTTGAAATAACAAATTTTTAGAAGTGGGGAGCAGATTAGTGAATGACAAAGGTTAGTGGGGAGGGCTGCACAGTGGTGGAGCAAAGGAAGATGGAGGTGAGTGTGGTCTTTAAAGGACAATGCCAGGTCTCCTAGCAGTGATGGAACTCATCAGTATCTTGACCATGGTGGTAGTTGCAGGAACCCACCCATGTGATAAAATTGTGTAGAATTAAATGCACACACCTTTGAGTAAAAGTAAAGCTGGGGAAATATGAATAAGATGGGTGGCTTGCAACAGTGTCAATACCAGGTTGTAATATTGTACTATAGTTTTGCAAAATATTACTATTTGGGGAAAACTGGGTTAAGGGTACATGGGATCTCTCTGAATTATTCCTTAGAACTTCATGTAAGTCTAAAATTATTTCAATAAAACTTTCAATTAAAAATGGCAGATGTTGGGCTTCCCTGGTGGTGCAGTGGTTGGGAGTCCGCCTGCCGATGCAGGGTACACGGGTTCGCGCCCCGGTCCGGGAGGATCCCGCGTGCCGCGGAGCGGCTGGGCCCGTGGGCCATGGTGGCTGGGCCTGCGCGTCCGGAGCCTGTGCTCCGCAACGGGAGAAGCCACAACAGAGAGAGGCCCGCATACCGCAAAAAAAAAAAAAAAAAAAAAAAAAAAATGGCAGAAGTCAACTAATGATAGAAATGGAATTCTCTGGAGAAGACTCCTTCTGGGTTTGTATTGCATTGTATTGAGGAAGAGCTACATGAATTCAGAAGATTTGGAGGTTGGGACATCAAGGACTGAGCTTTGCTTAAGAAGGTCTGATTATATCTTAGATTCTTCTTAATCTTAAAGAAATTATGGTGAAATGAGCACTTTTTTTCATGCCTATTTAATACAACTGCCCTGTGTCATACCTATGACACCAAATGTCCTCTCTTCTTTCTTTCATGAGCTATACATGCATCACTTTGATCATTATATGTTTGGTCAGTGTATGTGTTCACTTGGTCTTGGCACAATCTGATGTCACTGATCACTGCTGAGATTATCTTCTATGTTTATTTATTTGCGGTCTTCCCCTCCTGAATGAAGCCTCTGGAAGACAGGGCTTTGTCCATTTTGCTCAATGATATATTCCCATCATCCAGAACTGTGACCAGCACATAGTTTGGGCTATTTCATTATTTTTCAATTTTCCAGTTTTTTTTTTTTTTTTTTTTCTGGTTGTTGTTCTCAAGTTCTTCTTATTTTTTACTTATAGCTTCTATCCCTAATTTTTTTCTTTAAATAATTTGAAAATACTTATCTACAGCTCCCTTTCAGATTGTCCCTTTAAGTCCGTTTATTGAGAGGTTAATTCTTTTTAAAAAATCTGATGTGTGGTTAAAGTTTTTGTCAGAGAATTCATCTTTAGCCAATTTTCTGTGTTGCATTGGTTGTAGAAGTATTTCACATTTTCTTCTGCTGGGGTCTCAGTTTCCACTAGTTCAAGGCCAGTTTTTCTGTTAAATGCCTACCAGATGGGTAGTATAAATTTCACCTTCCAGCCACATTTGATTCAGACTTGCAATTTTTATTTCTTGCAGGTGATTTTTCCCACCATTTCCCAGAGTGGATGGCAAGGTTTTCTTGTATTTCCCTGGGTGTGCAGGAGGTGTTTTAAGTATATTTTCCACTGATCATGTAGCCCTTCAATGCTCCCTGCTTCATTGAGCCCTCAATTCCCTTTTCTCCCAATTATTCTGGGCCCAACCCCCATCTCCTTTCCCCACATGGGCTGACTCTTCCCCACCTTTAAGGCCTGTTTCTGACTTTGTGAGCGTTTGACTTCATCTCACCTCTCTGACTTAGAGATACCACCTGGTCTCTGCATCTGCCTTCTTTAACTTTCTCACTCTTGACCTTGAACAGATTATTTAGATCTTTTGTTTATCTTTTATTCAGAACGTCCATACCCTTGGAGTGGGAGAGCATTCACCCCACTTCACCTCTGTGTCCCGACTCTCTTCCTCTTGATATACTTCTTACTGGAGCCTCTTGTCCCCTAAACTAGAGAGTGTCAGCCAAAACCACATATGTCCAAACCTGCAACGTATCCCTAAGTCAGGTAATCCATCCAGAAGCCAAGTGCTCAGACCTGAGAGAAGAATTAGCCTGAGCCAAACCTCAAAGGATAGCTATTCAAGGCCAAAGTATCCACAGGGGTAAAAACTCAATGAAAGGAATTATTGGCTGCCTCTGGCTTATATTCAGTCCCTATGGTCTAGAGGGGTGGGGGGTTATTTCCTGAACTGATTAGAATAGATACCCAAGACTGTAATGCATAAGGCAACAAAGTACTCAGGAAGAAAAGAGTGGCCTTTCAAAAACACAGATCTGCTGGTGTCACTCTGTTGATTCAGACTTTTGATTTGCTCCCCCAGACTTTTGGATTCAGGTGCAAATCCTTAGACTGGCCATTAAGACCCTTTCTGTTTGACCATATTCCCCTCTCCCGTCTTGGCTCCACACACAGCCTGTGCCCCAGCCTCACAGAATGGCTTGCATTCTCCAAATTTTCGTTGCCCCTTTCCGTGGTTTTGGCTTCATGTCTGCAGTCATCTCTTCCTTTTCCCCCTCCCACATCTTCATGGAAGCTCCTCCCTCTCTAAGACCTAGTTAAACACTTGTAACAATTGTTAACAACTGAAAACCATTGTGGATGATCCAGAGAAGGTTGGTTAAATGCAGGGCACAGCTTGTGGGGTAGAATTCTACAAAGCCATTAAAAATGGCTACGTGGACTCATACAGGCATGAAGAGAAGTATTAAAGAAAACAGCCTATAAAACAACATTTATAATAAGATCCCATCTTCATGTTAAAGAAGTAAAGAGCACTTAGCATGGGAAGGTCTGGCAGGAAAGACACAGTCATAATACTTACAGAGCTTATCTCTGAATGATAGGATGTAGACTGAGGTTCACTTAATACTCAGTGCTTTTCTAATTTTGTTTCACAACGAACCTCTATTACTTTAATAATCAGAGTAAAGCCATTGAGTTACTCCCTTGTGAAGACTTAGCACAAATATCAGCTCCACTCTGAAACCTTCTCTGACCACTCACTCCCCACCTGCCCCAAAGAGTTGACGATCTCCTACCCACCCCTCCATTTTAGCAATTTATTTTATTAAATTGGTTTGTGGAGCTCTCTTTCTTCTAGACCGTGAGCTCCTGAAGGGCAGTGTCAGCACCATTAGGGGCTCAGAAAATGTTTGCTGGTGTGAATTGGTGTTCACTAAGGTGGTGAAGAAACAGGGATGTCTCACTGGGGGACAGTCCATTTGGATCAATACAGGCTCATATATTTTGTATATATCATCAGGGAGTATCTCAGACTTGGTTTTGGCTCTCACTGGACACAGAGCTCTCTCATCAAGACACAGAGCATAGCATGGCTATCACCCCCAAATTTCTCTTATGCACCTTCCTTGTCAATCTCCATTGCTGCATTCCAGGAAATTACTGTTCTTATCTCCTTCACCATAGTTTCATTTTACCTATTAGAATTTCATATGAATGGAAAGTTTGTGGCTGGTTTCTTTCAAGCAACATGTTTTTGAGATTCAGTCATATCATTCATTGTGTGTATGTAGTTCATTCCTTTTTCTTATTGTGTTGTGTTCTACCGTATGAAAAGTACCCCGCTTGATTTTTTTTTTTTTTTTTTTGTGGTATGCGGGCCTCCCTCTGTTATGGCCTCTCCCGTTGCGGAGCACAGGCTCCGGACGCGCAGGCCCAGCGGCCATGGCTCACGGGCCCTGCCGCTCCGCGGCATGTGGGATCCTCCCAGACCGGGGCGCGAACCCGGTTCCCCTGCATCGGCAGGCGGACGTGCAACCACTGCGCCACCAGGGAAGCCCCTACCCCGCTTGATTATCCGTTCTCCTCTTGATAGACATTTGCTGTTTCCAGTTTGGGACTATTATGAGTAAGGCTACTGTGAATATTCTTGTTTAGGTCTTTTTGTGAACATATGCTTTCGTTTCTATTGCATAAACATTTAGGAAAGAGTTGAATTGTCCAACTTTATAAGAAACTGCCAAAGAATTTTCCAAAGTTATCATAAAATTTGATGCTCACTTATGGCAATTTATGAGAATTCTGCTTGCTCCACGTTGTTTTCAACATTCGGAGCCATCAGACTTGTTACTTATAGCCATTCTAGTCAGTGTGTACAGGCGTTCCTCTGTGGTTTTAATTTCCTTTTCTCTGATAACTAATGATGTTAGGAACTTTTCATCTACTTATTAGCATTTATATATGCTAATAAGTATAAGTGCATTTATATATAAGTGCATTTATATATGCACTTTTTTGTGAAGTGCCTGCCCAAGTCTTTTGTATTTTTAAAATGAGGTTTTTTTAAAAAATTATTGAACTATAGATGTTCTTTATAAATTCTGGATGAAAGTTCTTGGTCAATTATACACTGGATATTTTATCACAGTCCGTGAATTGCTTTCCATTTTCTTTGTGATATCGTTGATGAGTAAGATTTTAGTTTGGATGAACTGCAGTTGATCAATCTTGTTATCGTATGTATGGCTTCATTTTTTTCTTGTGGTGGTTTTACTTTTTTTTCTTTTGGCCACACCGTGCAGCATGCAGGATATTTGTTCCCTAGCCAGGGATCAAACCCACACCCCTTGCATTGGAAGTGCTGAGTCTCAAACACTGGACTGCCAGGGGAGTTGATCAATCTTCTTTATGTTCATTGCTTTTTATCCCCTAAGAATTCTTACTTACCCCAGAACACAAAGAGAGTTTTCTGTGTTTCTTCTAGAAAATATATTCAGCTTGTAGATCTGTTATCTGTCTCAAGTTATATTTTGTGTATGGTGTGAGGTAGTGATTGCTATTTCTTTTATCCCATACGGATGACCAGTTTTTCTAATCCTAAATGTTAGAAAAATTTTCCTTTCTCCAGTGATTTTCTTTGGTCCTTTGTTAGAATCTGGGAAATGGTGCAAAACAGCCATCTCAGAATTATACCACCTGAAAAGTGAGAATGTTGGGTGTTTGTTGGACTCCTAAGAGTAGTTGAAGACTCCTTCTAAGAAAGTGTTAATTCTTTGGATCTTCTAATCTGCTGTGTACATAGCCTCCTGCAGGTCCAGATAAACGTCCTTGGGTATAGAAATACAGATACTGGCAGTTAGGAGTACTTCATGGCTAATTGAAATGGTAGGGTCCAAGGTTTATGGGCGGGCTTTGACACATTTGCTGTAGAGAACTATAGTGCAAACATCCTGAATTGCACCATGATCAGGGAGATGTTTCTAAGATATTTTGAGTTAGGTCAGTCTAACTTTTATTTGTTGCATGCATATTAACTTAAAAATAAACATGCAAATAAAACTTTCCACAATCTTGTCACTCCAAATTGACTGTTCTTAATTTTCACTCCTGGTCATTTCAGTGTTTGCCCATACAGACTTACTTCTATATAAAGTAATTATAGATTTTGCATATTTGTCTTCTTTATTTTCCACTTGATGTTATATCCCAAGTGCCTTCCCTGTAATTACATAGTGTTGATTTTAGTAACAGTGTAATATCCCATAATATGGTACCAAAATGTACTTACCCATTCTTTTATTGTTAGATAATAAGATCAACTCCAATGTTTGGTAATATATGAAATGATGAGCATCTTTATACATAAACATTTTTTTCTTATGTTAATTTAGTTCTTTAAGGCAACTTCCTAGGTCTTGGATTCCTGCATGAAAGGGATAAATGGATGGGTATTTCTAGTCTGCTGATATACATGTAGTCCCCTGATAATACATATGCATTCAGCAGGTTTGGGATTTAAACCAAAGATGCTACGGTGAATTTTATCAATATTTTTTCTAATTACCTAACATTAATAATAACAAAAGCATCAACAACATTTGGAAGCAGTTTATTGTGTATGGATTTTGACAAAACATATTCAGAGCTGGCTCACAATCTGTCCCTGGAGAAATTAACTTTTTGAGATAGTACAGTTATAAAACTCTCTTTGCAGACTGAGCATATAATGTGAGGTTAAAATAAACAGTTATCTTCAGAGCCAAATGAAAGTCTCCAGAGAGTGTCTGAGGGTAAAAGGGTTAGGTCTGGTTTCAAAGAAAATTTTAATTAATGATCTGAAAGACCAGGACAGCAGCTGTTTAATTAAATTCACAGATGGGACTCAGTTGGGAGGTGGCGTGAACTCTGGGAAAAGGTGAAGAAATTAGATAAAGAACTCTGTTGCAATCGCCAAGGAACACAGAGTGAAAGTGAAAAGTTGCAGTAGTGTGAATCAAAATTACTTGGTCTCATATTAATAGTGTTTTACCCCAGTCATAGCTCTCTTCTAGCATGACTTAGATGCTCCTCAGGAGCATTGAGTTTGGAAAGGCAATTTGGGTGTGAGTTCCTTTCCTCCATCTTTGTGATCTTCACCAATTCCCCTTGATCTCTCTGGGGTTCAGGTTTCTGTCTATACATGGGGGATAATAGTTATGCTGACTTCGTAAAATAACAGGAAGAAGGTGAAACTGCTTGGTCAACTCTAAAGCTACTTTACTTGTAATTCCTTTTCAACCCCCGGAATCTTTTGCATGAACTTTGATTTTATATACTTTTAAATATATTTTGCCCACACTAGAGAAAATTAAATAAAGGCCAAGCAAAGGGCTCCCCATCTCAAACACCCAAACTCTTTGGGGTCCATAGGACCAAGATGGGACCCAGGAGATAGGTTCTGAACCATGAAACCAAGATGACGTAGAATGCTTGGATGGAGGACTTTACACGGAGAATTTGTTTTGTTTGCAAAGAGCAAACCACATTTTCAATCACCTTTTGAAACTTTGAGTGAAGAAGATCTGAAAGATTCTGAGCGAGCAATGAGTGGTAAATAGGTATTCATTATGGCTGAGTCAATGAGTGCAATGCCATTGACATTCTCTTAAGTTCAGTTCAGTCTTTAATTTTTAAAATTGAATAAAAGTTTTTATTACAGACTGTGATCTTGATTCTTTCCCTCTCCCCATTTCCTCTAGGTTTCTCAGCTTAGCGCCAAATTCTCTTCTTACTTGAGGGATTGTGTGTGGCTAAGCCTCATGTCTGGGTAGGGAAGGACTCTTGTATCATTAATATGGTTAATAGCAGCTCCCCTGGGAGAGGATGGGAAGATGATAGCATCCTCGTATCTCAGGAAAGGAAACAAAATCTCAGGGAGATTAAATGACTTGCCCAAGGTCACACAGTGAGTAAGTCACACAGCTGGGACATAAATCAAGTTTAGTCAGATATTCTGGTTATGCATTTCTTGAAGCCAAATATGGAGAGAACAAATTATACCACAATGTGGGGGAAGGAATCTGAAAAATGGTTCCGCTTATGATTGTAAATGGCAACCCACTCTAAAGCGATACTGTTTGTACCACTTTTTCTCATGCAAAGAGAACACTTGAATACTTCATCCATTTCTATGCTCTGTCATCTCTGGAAGGAAATGTGGCAGCTGCCAAACAACTTGCAGCTCTGTTGTTTCCTTTTTGGGGCCAGAGAGTGAGGAGGATGGCCATGGGCTCCACAGGAATTGTTTGCCAGCAGCGCTTAGGGTGTGCTGTGGGAGGATGCCTTGGATGAGGTGCAGGACAGCAGGAGGTTTAGGAACCATTCCATCCTGGTTGCCAGCAGCCTGTGGGCTGAACACACTCTGCAGATACAAGGAAAAGTGAGCCAATTTCTCTGATGTTTGCTGTTCATCCTTCTAGAGGGAGGGATGTAAAGAAAGTTTCACTTTACTATTTCTTTGTGTGTTTGAGTGCAGTTTTCCCACTCTGCTCCACACCTTGCCCCTGCTGTGTAAGACTCTATCAGATCTGGCCCCTGCCTTCCGCTTCTCTCTCTCACTACATGCCAGCCACTCTGGCCCTCATTCTACACTGCAGTGTGCTGAGCTCACTTCCCACTCATGACTTTTGTACCTGTGGATCTCTCTACCTACAGTACCCTTGCCCATGACTGCTACATGGTCACCTCCTCCTCAGAGATGCATTCCCGACCAATATCTGTAAGGCTGTTTTCCCACTGTCTTCCAGTCCTTAGTGATCACTTTCATTTGCCTAACGCTATCTAAAATTGTCTCATTTATATATTTATTTTTTGCCTTATGTTAGTTGACTGTCATCCTCCACTAGACTGTAAGCTCATGAGCGCAGAGGTCTTTTTGTCCTGTTCACTGTGCATTCCTGGCACCTAGAGCTTTCCATAGTTATTAATTCCATCAACATTTCTTTCGGAAAATCTACTCTGTAACAGAATGTAGGCTAAGGACTTCCACTTCTGACCAAGGTGGAGTAAGGGAGACCAGATTTATCCTCCCTCCTGAAACAGCCAAAGAAGGGAAAAATTGTGTGAAACATACAAGGACATTAAAAGTTATTATAACTGTATTCCGTAAGTTCAAAAAGTTAAGTAGGAACATGGAAGATATAAAAAAGACCTAAATCGAACTTCTAGAGTTGAAAACTAAATGTTTGTGTTGAAGATACACTGGATAGGATCAATAGCAGGTTAAACATTGCAGGAGAAATGGTTAGTGAACGTGAAGACATACCAATAGAGGGAATACCCCCTAGTTTATTCTTTGAGTCCAACATTACCCTGTTATGAAAACCAGACAAAGGCATTACAAGAAAAGCAACCTGCAGACTAATAACCCTCAGGAACATTGATGCAAAAATTATTCACAAAATTTTAGAAAATCAAATCTAATAATATATAAAAAGGATAATGCATCATTTCCAAGTGAAATTTATTCCAGGAATTCAAAATTGGTTTAACATTTGAAAAGCAATCAACGTAATTCACCATATAAACATGCTAAGAAAGAAGAAACATATGATCATTTCCATCAGTGCAAAAACATCATTTGACAAAATCCAACATCCATTCCTGGTGAAAACTTTTAACAAACTTGGAGTATAAAGGAACTTCCTCGACCCATTAAAGGACATCTACAGAAAACCTGTAGATATCATTATATTTAATGGAGAATAATTGAAAGCTTTCCCCCTAAAATCTGGAACAAGACAAGAATATCCACTCTCACTACTTCCATTAAACATTATAGTGGAGGTTTTAGCCAGTGCAATAAGGCAATGAAAGAAAAAAAATAGCATTCAGATTGGAAAGGATGGCTACAACCCTCTTTATTTGCAAATGATATGATGATGTTGTTTATATCGAAAATCTGATAGAATCTACATAAAAAATATTAGAACTAATAAGCAAACTTAGTAGGGTTCCAGACAAGGTCAATATATTAAAAGTTTATCGTATTTCTGTGTATTAGCAATAAACATTTGGAAATTGAATTTTTAAAAAATACGATTTATAGTAACATAAAAATATGAAATACTTAGAGACGAATCTGAATAAACATGTATAAGACCTATACATGGAATACTACAAAACATTGCTGAGAGAAGATGTGAATAAATGGTGAGATATCCCTTGCTCATGGGTCTTAAAATTCAATATTGCTATGACGTCAATTCTCCCCAAATTGATCCACAGATTCAAGACAATCTCAATCAAGATCCCAGCAAGCTCTTATGCAGAAATTAACAAACTGGTTCTAAAATATATGTGGAAATGGAAAGCACCTAGAATAGCCAAAAGAACTTCAAAAATTAAGAATATAGTTACAAAACTAATTTCAAGACTTATAAATATACAGTAATCAAGACAGTGTTGTATTGGTATCAACACAGACAGATCAATGGAACAGAATAGAGTCCAAGGATAGATCCACAAATATATGGTCAGTTGAGTTTTGACAAGGCCTCTGTCCTCTAAGGACAGTCCCCTTCTAATGGGGGGCACAGACTATATTCAGATAAAACAAGTAAACCAATTATATAATATTAAGCAGTGATGTAGTTTCAACTTAGTCACTGCCTATCTAGCCTTCATGTTCTTTCATTATCACAATGAGAGTGAGTTGATTCTGTTCCAATTTGTCATCATATTTTATAGTAAACAATTATTTTTCAGTCATGATTCCAAGAGTCTGTTGTTTTTGTTTTATTTAAAACTGCCACCAATCAATTTCAACGCAAACATCTTATTGTGGTTCATGTCTGGTTGCTCTCTCACCCAGTTTGTGAGGGGAATAAGAAGAAGCCTTCTCAGAGGAGGTACACTGTCTTCCAGGATTGCTTTACCCCTTTGTCATACCTCTGAACCCCCATGAATCCTTTGCTTGCTATCTCATGTCCACCCTTCACATTGTAGCTCTGATGTTGTATCCATGACTGTCACCATTGTATCCCCATCAATTTCTGCAATGGCTGGTGTCCAGTGGGTGCTTTGGAAACATTGGATGAATAGATGGAGGGATGGATGGGGCTTTAGGGCTGAGTTGAGAAGTTTTGGGAAGGTCCCCTGTAGAAAGAACCACCATTGAGTCATTCACATTGAGTACGGCTGGGACCCAGGTCACTGGTGGGGTGAGGAGGAAGGTGGGCTCGAAGTAAAGGCAGGGCCCACATTTGAGAAGTCAAGGAGAGCCTCATGAGGAATTTTTAGCATTTTAAACAGAACCAGTTTTTCAGCCATGCATCAGTCACCCCAACTCTTCCAGGTGCTCCAGCATATCACTTCTATCTTCTGTTGTAGATGCCCCAGAGCATCTCATTTCACCTAAGAACAAAGTGAGAGCACAGTCAGCCCACATTTTATAGGAAATTTTATCAAGTTTAGATGCTTTTAAAAAGTATACAGACTTATTAGAATGCACATCCTACTTTTGGGAGTTCAGGGGCCCTCTATTATTATGCCATCCTTGCCATGCAAAGGTTCCGTCCAAGCTCTTCCCCCAAGGCTGCTGAGTGAAGATAGAGAATTTGATGTTTCCAGAGTCTCCGATAGCAAATCTTGAAGGAAGTCACTGAAAGGGTTGTTGTACATCATGTAGCAACTTAGTGGCTGAGAAGAAAACCAAAGGACTTAAAACACAAGCAGATTCTTTTTCTTTCATTTATTATTTTAATGGAATAGTAATTGCATCTATTTTTCAAACTGCTTCCACATGCATCTTCTCGTGTGTTTCTCATAACAACCCATAATTTGTTATTATTTTTACAATAATCATATTAGAAAGAAAGGAAATGCAGCTCAATGACTTGAGATACTTGCCCAGAGAGGCACAGCTGGCAAGTGGTAATACATGGTCTCCACCTCTGCACTGTCCAAATGCCCAGCTCTGGTGATTTTCTGCAGCACCAAATTGAGCCTGCGGGGTTTTCCAATTTCCTCACTGACTGACTGACTCATATAGAGGGCACTCTGTAAATACTTGTTTAAATGCCATTCATTTGGACTAGTTCCCACTAAATATGAGTGCCAGTCTTTGGAACCAAGATGGATTGCTCCAGATGATCTTTTATCTCACTGAGTTTGTTCTCTCCAACTCCAAATCCTTGTGATAAACATGGAGCCTTTGAAAGCCAAACAGGTTTTGTTTGTTTTTGTTCCTGTTTATTGTGGTGTGTTTTTTTGTTTTTGTTTTTGTTTTTTTTTTGCAGTACACTGGCCTCTCACTGTTGTGGCCTCTCCCGTTGCAGAGCACAGGCTCCGGACGCGCAGGCTCAGCGGCCATGGCTCACGGGCCCAGCCGCTCCGCGGCATGTGGGATCCTCCCGGACCGGGGCACGAACCCGTGTCCCCTGCATCGGCAGGAGGACCCTCAACCACTGCGCCACCAGGGAAGCCCTGTGGGGTATTTTTTTTAAGATCGAGTATAGCAAGCATGTTCAATTTGGCATTGTAGGATGGTTGTGTTGTAGATGGTAGAGTGCAGGGAGAATCAATGCCTATTGATTGACTTGAATATGCTTAGTTTGAACCATTATTTGTGCAAGTGTTGTATCTCACTTTTAATTTTCAGTACAGGGCAATGGAAGAACTATTAGAGAACAGGTCATTTCTGGGACAAGAAAGCTGTCTGGAGTATTATTTTTTTACTCAGCCAATTCATTCTTTTTTAAATTACCTTAGACACCTTAGAACATTACAATCAGTAGCAATTTTAGTGGGGTGCCCATGGATCAGCTAACACAGATGTCAAGAAATTGAATCATGAACCTTCGTTTGCTTATGAGTACACTCTCAGACCCATTTTTTCTCCATTTATAACAAGTGGATAAATCCGTTTTCACCTGCCTACCTGGCTGTGATGTGAAAATTAATGGGAGGTGTTTTACTCAAAGAAAAAAAAGATGATATAAAGAGCTGCACCTCAAAGTTTATATCTCTGTGGCTCACCCATATATGGTCTTTTTAGTGTTCAGATGGCCAACATTTTCAGGAGCCTTTAAATAGTATTTTTCCTTTCATATTTGAAAAGGATACACAGATTTTTTAAAATTGTATAAAAATTGTATGTTACTGACAACCTGTAATCTGGATCTTTTAAACATTTCTTTGACCATCAATAAAAATATTTCTGGCTATACTAAGCCTTGCCTATCACTCAGCAGGTATTCTTTAATTATTTGTGCAATTAATTAATAAGTGAGTGACCTAGGAACTGTTTCTAATGCTTGAAGTGACACTCTACCGCATATCCACCATCTTTAAGATGCCCTAAATGAGAGCAATTGATCAAGAAGCCATACTCTGCTGTGCCCATAGCTGCTGGCCAGCGGCGAGGTGAATGGAGTGATTGATGAAGAGTCCCAGGGGTGGTGAGGGTTGAAAAAAAGAGCTGCCATTCAAGATTGCATGGCAGTTTCTACTTCTGGCAAAGCAGTGCTCTAGTATAGGACATGAAAAGCCTTCCAGTAAGAGCACCAAGACACATGGGACAAAACGTATTTTTTAAAATTATTTTAAGTACAGAACTTAGCTTGAAAGAAAGGAAAATCTTCATGTGCCAAAAGTAAGGCAGCCACCAAAAACCAGAGCATGAAGGATGTGAGCTGACACTATAGCTGCCCGGGAACAGGTGAGGGTGCTGATCTCAGTTACACTGGGACTTAGGGTTCAGCACCCAAGAGGTAGAAGATTAGACCTTGGGTGAATGTAAGACAGAGAGTATGAACTGAGACCTCCACATAAACTGGGAACCTTCCGAAGGCTGTGCCTTCATTGAAAAGTCAACCAGGAAAAAAATATTCATCCTCAAAGGAGATAACCAGGAAGTCTCTAATGGGCTCTGGAAAGAAAAAAAATTATTTCACATGTGAATATGAGACCCCACTTGTACACCTCACAAGTACCAGAGCTTGAATATACATTACCTATATTATTACAGAGAAGTACTGCTGTATAATAAATATCATTGTATACATTTTAAATTATGCTAAACCAAGCAACACATTTTAGATGCATGTGCAACTGTATATCTATAAAATAGTAAGACAAGGAAAAAATTTTTAAAAAGATTAAGTAGTTCCATCTGGGAGACAGAGGAAGATGTAATTGAAGAGACGTCTGCAAAGACTTAGGTGCTATCAGTCAGATTCTATTTTTTGTTTTATTTTTTTATTCTGGCAAAATACACATATAAAATTTGCCATTGTAACCATTTTTAAGTGTACAGTTCAGTGGTATTAAGTACATCATATTGTTGTGCAGTCATCACCCTCATCCATTTTCAGAACTCTTTTTGTCCTGCAAAACTGAAAATCTATACCCATTAAATAATAACTCCCCATTACCAGCTCCCCCATCCCTGGAACCACCATTCTTCTTTCTGTCTCTATGATTTTGACTCTACTCTACTCTAAGTATCTCATAAAAGTGGAATCATATAGTATTTGACTTCTGGTGACTGGTTTATTTCACTTAGCATGATGTCTTCAAGGTTCATCTATGTTGTAGCATGTCAGAATTTCTTAACCCGAAGCAAGCAAAAAGAAGGAAACAATAGAGTAGAATCAATGAAATTGAAAAGAGGAAAGCAATAGAAAAAAAAATCAATTGGAACAACAAGCTGGTTCTTCAAAAAAAATTGATAAAACTCTAGCAAGACTGAAAACTATAAACTGAGAGAAGATACAAATAAAGAAAATCAGGAATGGAACAGAAGCTATCACTACAGGCTCTGCAGCCATTAAAAGGATACTAAAGGAATACTGTGAACAACTTTATACTCATAAATTTGACAACTTAGAAGAAATGGACCAATTCCTCAAAATCCACAAACTACCAAAACTTAACCAAGAAAAAATTAACTTAATTCTATCTTTTTTATATAAATTGAATTTATAATTTAAAAGCTCCTGAAAAATGGAGTTCCATGTCCAGATACTTTCATGGGAGACTTATACCAAATATTTAAAGAATTAAATTTAAAGAATTTTATACAGTCTCTCCCAGGAAACAGAAGAGAAGTGAACACTTCCCAATTCAATTTGTGAACTTGTATTACCCTGATACCAAAGGCAGATAAAGACAGTGCATTGTCTTTTCGTTTTGTTTGTTGTTTCCTTTGCTGTGCAAAAGCTTTTGCATTTAATTAGGTCCCATTTGTTTATTTTTGTTTTTATTTCCATTACTCTGAGAGACAGATCAAAAATGATATTGCTGCGATTTATGTCAAAGAATGTTCTGCCTTATGTTTTCCTTTAAGAGTTTTATAGTATCCAGTCTTACATTTAGGTCGTTAATCCATTTTAAGTTATTTTTGTGTATGATGTTAACAAATGTCCTAGTTTCATTTTTTTACATGCAGCTGTCCAGATTTCCCAGAGCCATTTATTGAACAGACTGTTTTCTCCATTGTATAGTCTTGCCTCCTTTGTCATAGATTAATTGACCATAGGTGCATGGGTTTATTTCTGGGCTTTCTATCCTGTTCCACTGATCTATATTTCTGGTTTTTTGTGCCAGTACCATACTGTTTTGATTACTGTAGCTTTGTAGTATAGTCTGAAGTCAGGGAGCCTGATCCCTCCAGCTCCGTTTTGCTTTCTCAACATTGCTTTGGGGGACTTCCCTTTGTAGTATAGTCTGAAGCCAGGGAGCCTGATCCCTCCAGCTCCGTTTTGCTTTCTCAACATTGCTTTGGGGGACTTCCCTGGTGGTGCAGTGGTTAAGAATCCACCTGCCAATGCAGGGGACACGGTTTCGAGCTCTAGTCCAGGAAGATCCCACATGTCACAGAGTAGCTAAGCCCATGTACCACAGCTACTGAGTCTGCACTCTAGAGCCCGTGAGCTACAACTCCTGAGCTCATGTGCCACAACTACTGAAGCCCACGCACCTAGAGCCCATGCTCCGCAACAAGAGAAGCCACCACAATGAGAAGCCCGTGCACCGCAACAAAGAATAGCCCCCTCTCTCTGTAACTAGAGAAACCCCGCACGCAGCGACAAAGACCCAACACAGCCAAAAATAAATAAATAAATGTTTGGGTTTTTTTTAAAAAAAGATTGCTTTGGCTATTCGAGGTCTTTTGTGTCTCCATACAAATTTTAAGATTTTTTGATCTAGTTCTGTGAGAAATGCCATTGGTAATTTGATAGGGATTGTACTGAATCTGTAGATTACCTTGGGTAGAATAGTCATTTTAACAATATTGATTCTTCCCATCCAAGAACATGGTATATCTTTCCAACTGTTTGTGTTGTCTTCGATTTCTTTCATCAGCGTCTTATAGTTTTTGGAGTACAGGTCTTCTGTCTCCTTAGTTAAATTTATTCCTAGTTATTTTGTTCTTCTTGATGTGATGGTAAATGGGATTGTTTCTTTAATTTCTCTTTCTGATCTTTCTTTGTTAGTGTATAGAAATGCAACAGATTTCTGTATATTAATTTTGTATCCTGCAACTTTACCAAATTCATTGATGAGCTCCAGTAGTTTTCTGGTAGCATCTTTAGGATTCTCTATGTATAGTATCATGTCATCTGCAGACAGTGACAGTTTTACTTCTTCTTTTCAAATTCGTATTCCTTTTATTTCTTTTTTTTTCTCTGATTGCTGTGGCTAGGACTTCCAAAACTATGTTGAATAAAAATGACAAAAGTGGAAATCCTTGTCTTGTTCTTGATCAGGAAATCCTTTCAGCTTTTCACCATTGAGTATGATGTTAGCTGTAGGTTTGTCATATATCTATTATGTTGAGATATGTTCCCTCTATGCCCACTGTCTGGAGAGTTTCTATCATAAATGGGTATTGAATTTTGTCAAAAGGTTTTTCTGCCTCTATTGAGATGATCACATGTTTTTATTCTTCAATATGTTGATGTGGTGTATCACACTGATTGATTTGCGGACAACCCACAGAATGGGAGAAAATATTTCCAAACAATGCAACCACCAAGGGATTAGTCTCCAAAATTTACAACCAGCTCATGTGGCTCAATATCCAAAAACCAAGCAACCCAATCAAAAAATTGGCAGAAAACCTAAATAGACGTTTCTCCAAAGAAGATATACAGATGGCCAAGGGGCACATGAAAAGATGCTCAACATCGCTAATTATTAGAGAAATACAAATCAAAACTACAATGAGATATCACCTCATACCAGTCAGAATGGCCATCATTAAAAAGTCTACAAAAAATAAATGCTGAAGAGGGTGTGGAGAAAAGGGAACCCTCCTACACTGTTGATGGGAATGTAAACTGGTACAGCCACCATGGAGAATAATATGGAGGTTCCTCAAAAAACTAAAAATAGAGCTACCATATGATCCAGCAATCCCACTCCTGAGCCTATATCGAGAGAAAAACATGGTTCAAAAGGATACATGCACTCCATTATTCATTGCAGCACTGTTTACAATAGCCAAGACATGGAAGCAACCTAAATGTCCACCAAGATATGGTACATATATACAATGGAATATTACTCAGCCATTAAAAAGAATGAAATAATGCCATTTGCAGCAACATGGATGGACCTGGAGATTATCATACTAAGTGAAGTAAGTCAGACAAAGGCACATATCATATGATATCACTTATATGAGGAATCTAAAAAAAATACGATGATACAAGTGACCTTATTTACAAAAGAAAAACAGACTCACAGACTTAGAGAATGAATTTATGGTTACCGGTGGGAAGGGGGGAAGGGAGGGATAGATTGGCAGTTTGGGATTGACATGTACACACTGCTATATTTAAAACAGATAACCAACAAAGACCTACTGTATAAATAAATAAATAATTTTTTAAAAGACAGGGCAGTGAACGAAAACTACAGACCAATATCTGTCATGAATATTGGAATGTGCATAGGAAACACTCCACAAGTGTGAATTACCATTATTTGCTTCCTATTTCTTACTCCATGCCTCCTCTTTGTAAGGAATGCAAATTATACATTTCTTTTGGAATTCAGCCCAAGGGGAGATGTTTGGCTCCATCTCATTCAATCAGACAGTGAGAGTGGGTTGTCTGTTCTGCATTGCCTTTGTTGCTCTGTCCTGTGAAGGAGGTTGAACCATGCTCACAATCAGTTTATCCATGTGAACAAAACATTCGCCTCTCTCTTGTTCCACATTTTTCCTCTCCATCGCATCCATCAGTCTTACTTTGTTAGGCTCTGCAAAACTTTTAGAAGTAAGCAGAAGCGAGCACAGATTTAATCTATAAATTAAACTAGTAAGCCACAAGAACAGTGTCCTGCACTGACACAAAGAGATGACACTTTAGGGTCTGCAAATCCCACTGTGTAGCTGGCAGGTGGGGAGGGCCGTGGACTTGCATCTTGCCTTTGCATCATCCCACAATTTCTCCTGCCCTAAACTACCTTGGCCTGGGGAGCTGGATGGCATTTGAGAGTCTCCCCTTGATGGCACTTGGCTTACGGGCGGCAGATGGAAACTAACCAGTAATCTCCTGGGACAGAGACAGGGCCAGAATCAGCCTAGTGTGAGAACAGTGAGGGCTAGCGTGTTCGAATGGCTTGATGACTTTTGTGGCTGAAGTCAAATTAAAAATTTTAAAAACAGCTTATTACTGTGAATGTTATTAAAGGCATATGTATCAAGCACAGTTCAGGTTTGATAAGCTCCTTTTTATCTGTCTGATATGAGCTAACGGAAGGCCCAACATCCCATTATTGGATTTCTTAGTCTAGAGGGTATTTCTAGCTCCTCTCTTGCTGGATATTAAGTCTCTGAGAATCGCTGGAAGTGAGCATGGTGGGTGAGCCCCCCTCTCTATCTGCTCCCCCTCGAAGATCAAATTGGACAGAAAATGGTCTTAGGAGACGCTCGGCTCCTCGTCCTTGTGGGTGGACAGATTAAGGACAGAGGAGATGAATGTTGGAGACACGTGGCTTGTCCTGCTGCCAGGGCTTCCAGAATGACCATCCCATGGAGTCATCTCTGGGCAGTTGACTCCTTTTGCATCAGGAAAAGTAGAGAAAGGCATTTGTTTCCAGTGGTCAAGTGGCATTGCGCTGCTGGCAGACTAAGAAGGTTTAGGATTTCCTGCAGAAGGTCCCTTTCATTTCCATGCCTCCCCAGCCATTAATAACACACCTTGGTTGAAGAGACCAGGTACTGGGCAAGGTGAGATGAAGTGAGAGGGAGTGCTGGAGATGCTCTAACTGGACATTCGAGGCAGATCATTCTTTGTCATGAGGCCATCCTGTTCATTGTAGGATGTTTAGCAGCATCCTTGGCCTCTAATCACTAGATGCCAGTAGCATCCCTGCCAGTGTGACAACCAGAAATGTCTCGGGATGTCATCAGATGTCCCCACTGGAACACTGGTTGGAAACCACTGCTCTAAACTGGGAAGGGGGTGACGGATAAGAGTAGAGAGGTGGGATTAGGGAGCATTGTGAGGGAGCAGGTAGGGATGAGAGAGTGACAACAATGAGTGTCTTTGGGACTGTTAAGTCCATGGCCAAGGGCAAAAAATGGAAATGCAGCAATGGATCATCAGGGGGCACTTGTCCTGGCACAGGACATCAAACTGCAGACCCCTTATGATTCTCCCAAACTCGGGTGACCTATTGGGGCAACTTCTCCCCCTGAATCCCAGCTTCTGGCACAGGGCTGGATGCGTAGTAGAAGCCTACTGAGTGTTTGTCGGTGTGTGCATGAGCTCATATTTGTGAAGTAGTCCCTGAGGCCATTCACCAGCATTTCTTTTATTGAGAAAGCTTCATCTGTGAGCATGACGCCCAGACCACTTTGCTGTTGCCCCATGTAGCACTGCTTTTACGGAATTGGACTTTGATGCATTCAGTCTATCTTGAGGCGCATCATACAAAAATCCCGTTAAACTTGCAACTCTGTTCAGAGCTATTTTATATAACTCATTGATCACCACGTTACAGAATGCCATCTTTATAAGAATCCAGTGGGAGAGATTTCTCTCTGGCTTCTGCACCAGCAATAAACGTATGAAACATAAAAATAAACAATTGATTTGTTTTTTCACTTTGACCCTTGAATCATGAAGCTGGTCATGATTCTCACTTTGCTCTGGTTGCTGGGAAGGTTAGAAATGCATTGATGGCCTACTTCAGGCAAGCAGGCAAGTTCTTTGGGCATGGATTGGGGTATTTTTGCCTGCATCCATTTTCTTGTATTCCTTTATTAGTCCTTGACTTGGTCTGTGGCTTACTTATTTTTAAGTGTATTATGTTATATGTATTTTGCAAGTCACTTTTAATCCGTTTTGGAATAAGGTAGGAAATTAATACATTTTTTTTAAAACCCAAAGGATGTTGGATTCTTCATGTTGGCCTATGTCAATGTCCAGGCCAGGACTGATGCCATCCCAGCTCCTGACCTTCTTTGATCTTGCATATTGAGCCTAATTATCCAGATTTCTCCATGGTCAGCATTACTGCAATCAAGTGCAGGTTTTTCATTTGTGATCTCCATCATTTCCCCGACAATATGCAACAGCATCATGAGAACATAATTATAATTCCAGTCCAATAAGAAGCAAAAGAGGCCATGGCACAGAGCTGTGGAATGGCACAAAACTACAGAGAGATCAATGCAAGGTCATTCTCTGTTCTCCGATAATAACATTGAGTCTCCTGGAGAATGTAGGGTCCATGGCCCAGGGTGACAACGGATCTGCAGCGAGAAAAAGCCATAATCTGAGTTATTGCCTAAATTATTGTTATCTTTGCATTTTGGATTTTCTCTTTAGAATTCATTCTGGTCTGCAAGTTTCTCCCCTGAAAATTCCTGTTGCTCCTCCAAAAAGTTCTGATGGAATACTGAATGAGATGCCCTTTGACAGTTTAGCTGTGAAGTGAGGGTGCAAGAACTCACTGGTCATTAACATAGCGTTTCAATAGTCCATCAACTATTAGAATACAAATTGAGCATCTGTAGGAGCGGGTTACAGCTGATTCTTGTCATTTCTTTCCGAGCATCTAAACGCTTATCTCCAGTAGCAAATACGTGGAAAGATGCATCGGATGACTCTTTCAATTCCAAGTGACAGACACACAGTGTTAAGTAGCTTAAATCAAAAAGTACAGTCATTGCCCATGTAAATAGGAAGTTCAGGGACAGACCGCTCTTCTGCCCAGGCTGGAGCCCTCACCTCCAGCAGGGCCTCTCTCTGTTTTCAGCCCTTCTGCCCTGCTTGACTCTCTGCAGCTTCACTCTACAGATGGGTCTTATCTTCATTTTGGGGAACAGGATCTAGACAGCCTCAGTTACAGCTTCTAGCTGAGCACACCTAGAGGAAGAGGCTTGTCTTTCCTCATCCACACACTGACCCCAGGAGCACTCTGAGGGGGCCTGATGAACCAACCCAGTGGCCAGAGGACGCACGTAAACTTTCTAGTCATGTTCTCATCTTTTGTTGAGAGGGAGGAGCAGGAATCAGCAGACAGCTCCAACAGGTATGCCTTAAGTGAGGAGGGAGAATCCCAAGTGAATCATAGGTGGGGGAGTGGAGGGCGTTTTGACTCCAGACTTGCTACAGGCAAATGATGTCTCTTGTACACTCTTCTTGAACATAGACAAAACAAAATCACTTCATCATACAAAGCCAGTATTACCATGATACCAAAACAGGGTCAGGACACAGGTAGGAAAATGTAAGCCAGTGTCACTTGGAACGTTTGATGCAAAAATCCTAAATGAATAAACCTGAACCCAGTAAAAAAAAAAAATATATATATATATATATATGTATATATATATATATATATATAGTATATGTTATGTATAATATACTTATATATATATTTATTATACATTATTATATTATATATATTATATAAGTTATAAATTTAAAATATATATTATAGATATATACTTATATATTTATTATTATATATGTTATATATAATACACAGATACACATATATATGTATATCTATATACATAGATATACATATATGTATGTGTGTTTATCAAGTAAGGTTTAGTCTAGAAATGCAAAGACAGTTTAATGTTAAAAAAATAAAATAAAACCTTTGAACCCATTTGATAAAAATTCTTAGCAGTCTAGAAAGCAACTTTCTTTCAAATATCTACAGCAAACAATTTACTTAATGGGGAAACAGTTTACTAAATTCCAGAACAAGATAAAAATGCCCAGCATCACCTCTTATAATCAGTGTTTTACTGGAGGTCCTGGATAGTAAAATAAAACAAGAAAAAGTAAACAGCATAAGGATTGCAAGAGTATAAACATGGCAGTTTTTTGTAGAATACATAATCATCTTCATATAATAAGTGGAAAAAATATAAGAAAGGTATTAGAACTAATAACTGAGAGGTCAGCCAAGCTGCTAGATTTAAGATAAACATAAGCAATTCCGGAGTGTATTTTCCCCTAGCAATGACAATTTAGTACACCTTACTTTAAAAGATTATCTTCACAATAGCAATAAAATTTATTTTAAAATATCAGAATACTCTGCTCAGTGTTATGTGGCAGCCTGGATGGGAAGGGAGTCTGGGGGAGAATGGATACATGTATGTGTAGGGCTGAGTTGCTTTGCTATGCACCTGAAACTATCACAACATTGTTAATCAGCTATACTCCAATATAAAAGAAAAAGTTAAAGTCATAAAAAAATGCATACATGCCAGGCCCTTAAGTAGAAAATTATAAAACTTTATTGACAAATATAAAAAGAAGACCAGAATAAATAGATATTTCATGTTCATGGAAAGGTTGAAGAGTTCCAGCATCGTAAAAATGCTAATTCTCTTTAATTTGTAAATTCAACATAATTCCAACAAAAGTCAGAGGTTTTCAAGAAACCAGATACATTTATTCTAAAGTTCCCATGAAAGAGAAAAGGTTAATACAGATGGCTATGACCATGTTGAAAGATAGATTGAAGCGTGGCTTTTACAGTGTTCGCCAAGGAGGCCCTTGGTTACCTGCTCCATGCCCCAGTGTGTCAAGAGCATCTTTGTTTGATTCTCTCCATCCTCGCATGGGCCCAGACAGTCCACCCAGAAAAAATAGTGTCTGGAAAAGGCCAGTGCCTCCAGGCTGGGAGCCTACCTTGGGCAAGGCTCCTGGACAAGCGTTATTTTTTAACCTCTTCACGAGCATCCAACTCCTGCAATGCATCAGTTGGAGCAGTGATCACGCACCAGACAGCTTATACTTGTCCGGAACCAAATATAAAGTCCAGCTGGTGCCCTCCAGGTGGTCCTGGACAACCCCACAAACCCCTGGACCACCTCTTTCGTGCCTGGGCAGGCAGCCACTGCTCTAGCCCTGAAGTGAGCCTGAAAGAGAATGGAAGAAGCTGGTCTGCATCATAACCCTTGGATTGTCAGTGGCTAAGATGCTGAAACTGGGGGGATGGGAGGTGCTGTCCCCAAGACCCTGCAGAGTCCTGGACTCCCAGCACCAGAAGGTTCATGCTGTCCTTCTGTCTGGGTCACAGTCCCTGTGTGTCCCAGACCCAGGGTACCCTTCATCTGCAAAGACCTTTCCACCCACCTCACTTGCTGGAGAGCTGACTTCTTCCCTCCACGTGCCCACTGCACCCCAGAGGGACTTCTAGAGCCCCTGTCCCCCTGCATGACCACTGACTGTTGACTTAGCCCTTCTCTCCCAGGGGACTGTGTGCCCTTCAGAGTGAGGACAATTGCTTTGTCCCCGTGTCCCCAGCACACCGCCCAATGCCTGTCACAGGACAGGTACTCTGTAAACTTCTGGTAAATTTAAAGCTTGGGGTCACAATATATCACCCCCCTCCTCCTTGCTTTGATTCTGACCCGTATAAAGAGCAGGTGAGATATACAAGGAGAACTGTGACTTTGGGGCTGCCATTTCTTCTCTCTCTGGATCCCAATCTCTGTAATAGAGGGCTGGTGGGACTAGATGGCATTTAAGGTTCCTTCCACCCCTGGAATCCCTCATCCCGTAAGCACATGGTCTGTCACCTGTCCTGTGGCCGAGTCAGGCTCCCTCCTCAGGGCCACATGCCCAGGTCAGGGAAACACAGCAAGTACATGTTACAGCAGCATGTCAGCAGTGTGTGGTTGTAAGAGCTCGATGAGAGTGGGGGGTCTGAGTCTTGTTTTCACCCTGACAGTGGCTCACTGAGGCCCTCCTTCCCTCTTCTGCCGAACGAGGGGAGTGGCCTGGCTGGCCCAGGTCTAATAGTCGAGGATCTGAGACACAGATCTAAGCATCAGGACGACATCCTGTCATTCTGTGATGCCCTTATTACAGTTCATGGTTCTGTATGGAATGTGACGACATTTTATGATGTGATTCTAGTTTACAATTGTTTAACGCCATTCTCAGGGTTTTTATGTTGGTGCTTCAGCCCTTAAAAGACCTAAGTGCAACTTCTGTTGCTTTGGGGGAAAAATACACTCAAAACCTTAGCGGCTCAAAATACAACCATTTCATTATCTCATGTTCTGTAAGTTGACTGGGCTCATCGGGGCGGCTCTTCTGCTGCATGTGATGTCAGCTGGGACTGCAGCAGAATATCCAAATTCCCAAGGTGGCTCACTCTCATGGCTACTGGTTGGCGCTGGCTGTCACTGAATGCTCAGCTGGGGCTCTTGAACAGAGCGCCTTGGTCCTCCTTCTCGTGGCCTCTCCACAGGGCTTGGGCTCTGGCCGGGTTCTGAGAAGCAATGTGAGTAGAAACTGCCAGTTCCCTTAAAGCCTGGGTGTGTCTTACCAGAGCGTCACTGCCTTCAAGGGCTGCAGAAACAAGATCCTTGTGGGGAGCGGCATGTGTGGGGAGGACAGGGGAATGAGTGGAGAAGGGGCTGCAGCTCTGGAGTCCAGCTACTTAAGTCCTGACAACATCTAATTAAAGCATGTACTAAAAACAAAGTAACATGTTGGAGTCCAGTATTGGTTCAAGTGCCATTTGTCAGCCAGAGGACTGGTGCTCTGTCATAGAACCCTGTAACTTAGGCAGCATCAGTGCCTCTCTCTGAGCCTCAGTTTGCTCTTCTGTAAAATGGGGGCGTCGGTCTTGAGGGCATTGGAGTCATCTCCATCCCTAACTTTCTCTGCCCCTCGGTGCTCCTAGGTACTCCTTCCAGGACGAGGAGGACATGTTCATGGTGGTGGACCTACTGCTGGGAGGGGACCTACGTTATCACCTGCAACAGAATGTACATTTCACAGAGGGGGCCGTGAAGCTCTACATCTGCGAGCTGGCCCTGGCCCTGGAGTATCTGCAGAGGTATCACATCATCCACAGGTAACCAGGCTGCTGGAGGGATGCTGGGTGGTAGGGTGTGATGGGAGGAGTCTGCAGCCATCGAGAGTATTTTCTCACTGACATTCTTTAGAAGTGGCAGTACATGGAGATCATAAAAAGCAGAACAGCTTTATTATTGCTTTTACCTTCTCTACCTACTCCCTTGTCACATGCATCGAGGTGGAACACTCCCACTGCCTGTGTAACCTCCTCTCTTGGTACCCCACGGCTTAGAGACGTGGCTTGTGGTTGGCCTTTGCTTCTCCATTCTGGTGTGTCTTTGGGAGGCTGGAATGTTCTGTCCCTCTAGCGTCAGGTTAGAAAAGTCACAGTGGCATGAGATGGGAATGTGAAGGATTCTACTCTATTCCTTTCCTTACTTTGAAATCCATGCTGTGCATCACGGAGGATTTCTTCCTCTTGGGAAGCTTCATTTCTGGCTCTGGGCTTTGGATATAAGCTCTGAGTTTCTGCTGCTTCCTCAGGGCCTTTGCTTCTCCCCGCCTGTGCACAGCACTACCACATCCAACCTGGTGAGCAAGGCAAGTTTGACTGCAGAGGCAGGAGGCCAGCGAGAGGCTTGAGAAAGCAATGGTTTCATTATAAAGTCTTCTCTCTGACCACAGAGGAGGGCGCCAGCATGAGTAGCTCCAAATCTGTTCACCCATCATCTTGCACTGTGCCTAGTGGATCTTCTTCTAACTTATACAGTTTTGGAGGACTTGGGAAAGACAAGAACTTGAGCTTCAGGGTAAAGACGGTAGATGAAGCACACACACGTGCACACACACACACTTAGGGTTTCTCCTTTCTAAAATCTCCATAAATTGACAGTAAGGAGGGTTTGAAAAATGGTAAATTCACAAGGATGGGGAAAACTAAAGAGGAGACTATAGCAAAACATGGTGGCGAGGGGGATTAGAAAGAAGATGTAGAGTAGTAAATGGTTTAGGACGCCAGAACCTGAATTTTGAGTTGTCCCTGGGAAGAACCATGAATTGATAGGCACTAAAGAATCCCCCGCAAGGCTCAGGAATGGACAGTCACCAGTATCGATGGAAGGAGGAAGAGGGGGTAAAAGAGAGGCTAAAATGAGGTTCATTGTTTGAAAGCCTTTTAAGATGTATTGAGAACCCCCAATCTGCTTACCCATCCTGAATAACTGGATGGCTGTCCCTTCCTCTTCCAAGCAGAAGACTGAAGGTTTGTTCCCTCAGGAGAGTAAAATAGAGAGTGTCTGGACTGAAAGACATCAAGCCTCTTGAGTTGGGATATGGTACTGAAAATAGCACGACTAAGTAGACGCATCCATACCAGATGCTCAGATAACACACCCTCCCCACTTCCAGCTGGGCTCAGGCCTTCCTCCTCCTGAATGGAAACCTGAATGATTTCAGTGGGGGTTTGGCTGAGCCAAGAGGAAAGAGATTTAGACATCAGAAGTTCCCCGAGAGCCTTGGAGTGTAGTTCAGGGTCAGCAAGCCCTGCTCATTTGTTATAAGCTCCCAACTAAGTTAGTGACAACTAAAGATTATCAGACATCCAGAGAAATCTTCTAACATGAATAGTGAGAGCCACGCAGTCAAATGGAAAAAGAAACAAAGCTTGGAATAAACAGAGACTCTGCCAGGAGAAGACACTATCAAAAGAACAATAATCAGTATTTTCAGCGGGATGAAAAGATTTCTGCAGTTGTAAAATAAGAAGTACTATGTGTATTTAAAATTCAAAGGACAAACATCAGATCAGAGCTCTTATAAATTAAAAATATGAATGTAGAAATGAAAAATTCAAAAGATAAATGTGTTGGAAGATAAAGCTTGAAGATATCCTATGCACAGTAGAATAAAAAGACAAAAAGAAAATATAAGAAAATTAGAGGATGAGTACAGTAAGTTCAATATCAGAGAGAGAGAGAAGGAAGGAAGAGGGAGAGAGAGAGAGAAAGGAAGGAAGGGAGGGAGGGAGGAAGGAAGGAAGGAAGGAGGGGAGGGAGGGAGGGAAGAAAGAAAAGTGAGAAAACATAAACATAGGGGAAGAAATCATCAGTGAAATAAAGAATATCTCCTGGACCTGAAATATATGAATTTCCAGACTGAAGGATAGAGTGACTAGAAACAGACATACATCAAAACAAACTTTGGATCCAATAAGCTTGCACTGTAGAACAATAGTTTGGGACTATCAAACACCAGAAGGCAGTGGAAACATGCTTATCAATCAAACGTGAGATGTACGTTTTCACAAGTTCAAGGTCTCAAAAATTATACTTCTCATATACCTTTTCTCAAGTAGCTGTTAGAAAATGACATGGACTCCACTAAAATGAAGGACTAAATCAAGGAGGAAGAAATGGAATACGGAAAGCTGGAGCTCCAGCAAAGAAGAGAGAGGCAAAGGAAATCTTCCGGATGATGGGTGGGTCAAGGATGTCAGTTGTGCCTGCGGTGTAGACCATGACCAGTTCTGATTGGAGTCGGATCAGAAGACCCTGGGAGAGACTTCTTCAGGAAGAGTGAGCTGATAGAATTCCTAAGACATCTGGCTGCCTTGAGATATTTATTTATTTGGCAAAGAATCTGAAGTTGAATAAATGAGAAGTTCAGAGAAAAAACTCAGCAATAAATAGAAGATAATTTTTAACTCCAGGGAATGAAAGTGTTGGACAGGACATTGCATATCATACAATTTACTAAATGAATCATCTCTGCGTAACATGCTTAATCATAATCACCTAACCCCTAAAAATTGACCTAACCAAAAATACAATAATACCCCATTAGGGGAAGTGAGGAAATAGGAAGATGAGTGTGTCTTGTGGGGGCACACGAAGGAAAGCCTGCTACATACTCATCTTCCATAGTGGGAAGCCCTCAGATAGAGCCGGAAAATGAAAAGTCAAGGAGTCCTGTACATCGGTCATTTCAAGATAAGGAGCTAAATACCACAATTATAGCCTGGGAGAGATAAATGGATGGAGAGGGAGAAATCAGGGAGAAAGTGATAGGGATTGTTGCTATATTGTAACAAAACTTTCAGCACAATTTGATTCTTGGAACTGTTCCCCTGTGTAATTTTGACACAAGTAGTAACAAACATAACAATATGCAAATGAAGATGAGGAAGGAGGGGGAGGAGAGGTAGAAAGAGGAGGAAGGGGAAGAGGAGGAAGTGTAGTAGTTCCAGTCGTAACAGTAGTAGTAGTAATAGTAGCAGCAGCAGCCCTGGTCGAATAGGAGTAAAGGGACTGTTCAGTGTAATGCAGAGTATTTACTGAGGTCCATTGTTCATTCACACAGTCATTGACTAGCTTTTGCCCACAGGCATTCCGGCTGTGGAATCTGGGTTTATAAGCACTGTGCTATATTTGTTAAGGAAGGTCACCCTATACCAGAGTAGCTTCTGTGGGCTGGCTGGGCTTCTTTGAAGGCAATGAAAGGAGCGAGTTCTTTACCAACCTTTGTACAAGTGTCATTCACCCATTATCACAGTCCTTCCTCCGCTAGTGTGTAATAGATGATCTATTTGCCTACATCCCCCCAGACACTGAGTCATGTGGACCTTGGTGAGACAGATGCCAACATCCCAGAGCAGAGCTGATGATAGACCAGGCGGAAAATGGAACTGTCACATAAGAGCATGGTGGTTTGGAACCGTTTCACTGTATTTCAACAAATGTTTTTACGTTGCTCTATGTGGGGTCATCTGCCCTCAGATTCCAGATCTACCTGAGAGAAAAGGAGCTATCCAACAATGTAAGGAAATTTTTAACAATCCACTAAAAGTAAATGGAATTACCTTACCATTTCTAAACTTACAGACTTGGCAGAGATTTGAGTCAGGGTTTTTTTTCCCCCCTCCCATATGGTTCAATAAATCTCTTTTTCATTGTGTATGTATGTACAGACTTGAAATTATGTGTGTCTGTACACACTGTGCATAGGGATATAGGATAATGTTGTGCAATGTTTTATATTCATTCAACAGCTGAATATGTAAGTCCGCTACTGCATATGTACAAGACACTGTCAATGCCATATTTTATACAGACTGATGAACGTTGCTTCTTTCCAAGTAGCCACACTTGCAAGTGGTAGAATCATTCCACAAATGCAAGCCTGAGTTGAATTGCCAAGAATTTCTATCTTCCATCTTGGTGGACTTGGACATGTGACTTACTTTTTGGATTTCCATTTCCTAATCTGTAAAATGGGCCTGATGACACCTACTTCACAAATTCCATGAGATGCAGATTCCATGAGAAAAAGTTCATAAAGGATTTAACTGTGCCTGGGGCCTTTTAGGTGCCTCATTCCTCTTTCTTTCATCTGAGGGAACTGATTTTGAAACCAGGTGTTCATTTATACTTAGTGGTGACAAATCTCCATCCTTTGAGGATGATGTAGATCTGTAGAAAATACAAGGTATTTCAGAGTATAACCCAGTGAGCTTGAAAGTGCATAAGCAGGAAAATACCATTGTGGGTTCAAAATAAATCATTGTCTTAAAACAATTAGAAGATTTACTTTTTAGAGCACTTGAGTTGGCCCTTCATTCTTTCAGAACACTCTGGGCCAAGAAGTGTGCCAGCCCCGAGAAGAAAATGATGGGTGGGACCCTTTGCCTGCACCTGAGCAGATTCCCTGGGTGGAAGAGACAACCACTCTAGGGGCCAAATTACTGCAGTCCGAGGGGGAGAGGGGACCCAGGACAGGACACCACACGGTGGTGGGCGGCACCTCTGAGGAGGGCACCCAGCCCAGACTGAGGTGGGGGCAGAGCAGGGGGCACAGAGGAGGCAGGCAAGGCTTCCTCTGGGACACGCAAATGTGATTTGTGGGACAAACAGAGAGAAGAGGAACACTGGAGGCACTGGGCAGACAGGCTCCTGCTGAGAGGCCTGGGTGGGCAGAGCCTGAGCTGGTCAGCTCGGCAGGGAGCACTTCCTAAGGCTCCGGCTGGTGTCAGTCATTGATGGGTTGAAGCTTGGGAGTGATGTGATCCAACTGGTAATCGAGAATGACGTTCACTGAAGGCACCTCCCCGGGGTGCTCTTCAGCCAGAGCTGGTTACTGGACTAGGTACCCAGAAGGGCCAGGTCATACAAAAGCAGATGACTAACAACAGTGACAGTGAATCAAGTTTGTTAAGCTCTTGGGTGTCAGCACTACTTTAAACTATATAGATATCTATATACATACATACACGCATGTGTTTGTGTTTACATATGTGTGTGCATATATATGCATATGTGTGTATATTTATATACATACAAATATCATCTCGTTTAATTCTCACGTCAATCAAATGGGCTAGGTACTAGGATTATCCTAATTTTTCAGAGCAATTGGGTGATTTGCACTCTGGCACACAGCCGCCAGGTCATGGAACCAGGTTTCAAACCAAGACACTCTGACCCCAGATCCCATGCTGATGAGCACATGCTATCCTGGCTTTCTGCATTGAACTGTTTATAAAACACTTATATGAGTGAGGGTGCTTGCACATCTGAACATAAAAATATGCATGGATGGATCTCATCAACTCCTCACCACCGCCCCTGAGGAAGGCTCTTCCAGCAGTGCCCATGAAGCAAGGAAGGCTGCTGGTGGTGATGCCCCTAGCCTGAGGTCACCCCTGACCCACTGCCCGGCACAGAGGAAGTGCTCCATAACTACATATTGAATCAATGAAGAAATACTAAAGAAAGAAATGAAAGACACGCCTTACTTGAAATTACTTGAAAATACAAGTTCAAATTCAATAAGTCACTACCCAAATCTTGCACTGCTTCCTGTAACTTTTCTGCCCAAATATCCCTTGATATCTGAGGAGTCAGCCTTTTGAAAATTTCTGGTGGGGCCCAAAGTAGCCAGGCACAAGCATGAAATTCCTTTGAAATCTCACGTTTGATGTTAAAAATTTCTCCAAGTTCCACTGCAATATGTAGTCATAATTCTTTTGATACATAAAGTAGTGCTTTGAAGAACTACCTTTCATCAGAAAAATAAAGGAAACGAACAATAAAGGCTTCTTGGAGTCTCCTTGGTCAGTGGCAGGTGCTGTTGCATTACATCTATCAATTTGGGGGCAATGAGCAGATTTGAAGAGAGCTCATGGCTCAGGTGAGGTTCACGGCACCAGTAATTCACTCCCTTGTCTTTTATTTTTAGATCCAATCCAATCACGTAAATATGAGCCTGAAAACAGCAAGCTGGTTCACTGTTTTGAACAGAGCCGTGATCTAAATGCTAATCAAAGTGGGTTTGGGGCAACATTTTCAAACTTGTTTTGAAGAAAAATTTTCACCAGTGAGGTTACTTCTATCAAACTGTGGTCTGAAAATTCCTGAAAGTCCTAGGGCAGTGTCCTTTACTCCTTTGGCAAAATCTCTCGATGAAGTCTGATTATTTATATAGTGCATTTTATTTTGCTTCCAACCCTGAACCTGCATCACATGCAGATTAACTCACAGTCTCAAAGGTTTGTAATCCCAGTGGTCCTTCACTTCATCAGACTCACAGGCTTCCTTTCCAGGGCAGAAATCTCATCAGATATATGAGAAGCATCTTCAGCTTTGCCTTGGAGTTGTTTATTGAAAGTATTCAGCCTTGAGAAAATACCTGCTTAATGAGTCAAATATTTGTGAAGCCCTCTCTATCATTAAAGCTAATTATAAATTTTATTTGAGGGCTTCTTTATGGGCTTTGTCAGAAATCTTTTTCTTTTCCTTTTTATCTTTAGGAAAAATATTAGTTCAATCCTGAAACACTAGCAAACACCTTTCTTTAAACTAGCATTATCTTTGAGATGAGCAAGCTTTTCAAAGCCACTTCTCATTTCTACAAATTGTCTAGAAAATAAGTATACAAATGCTAAGTTATATAAAGTTTATCATTTTGTTACTGAGTTCAAGCACATACTGCTCACCACACAACAGGCCAATAAATCAAGAGATAAGTTGTGGAGGCAAGGAAGAGTAACTTTATTAGGAAAACCAGCAGACCAAGAAGATGGTGGACTCATGTCCCAAAGAACCATCTTGCCTGAGTTAGAATTCAGGCTTCTTTTATACTAAAAGGGGAGGGAATAAAGCCAAACATTTCCTGGTTCTGGTCAGCCTCTGGAGGGGATGTGTTCATTTTCTCCTTGCTGCTGTCATTCATAGGTGGGCCTGGTCAGGATGTTTCCTGTGAGCTAAACAAAGGTATTTTAGCTTACTGCCCATTACCTGGGAGGCAGGGTTCCCAGAGATGGACGATTATGCATACTTTAACATCCCTTTAGTGAGTAACCTGTAGTAGAATACAAAGTTCTTCCCTATTACAATTTTTTGTCACTTTATTGAATAAACTAAGAAAATAAAGAAGTAAAATTTTTTTGCTATGGGTTTTGTTAGCGTTAAGTCCAGGTCTTATTTTTTGATAGAGAGTATGTGTAAGTGTTATAAAGTTCAAAAGATTAAAAAGTGTGCAAGTGAAAAATAATTATCCCATTATTTTGAGGATTTTCACTTATTTACAGCATATGCTTCAAACTTCCACTTTGAATTCACCATTCATATTCCCTGTGGACAACTTAATTTAAAAATATTAACAGGTAAAAAGTAAGCGAAGCACGTGCATACACACACACACACACACATACACACACACACACACACACACACACACACGAGATTTTTGGCATTGAGTGTCTTTGGGTGGGAATAGTATGAGAAGGAGATTACTCACTAGGGCAGGGCTTAGAACTGAGCTTTGTTCATATTTATGTACAGTAAGAATTTAAATGCAGTGGATCATCCCCATATTTGAAACCTGTGATGGGTAGGTAACAAAATATAAATCATTGTTTGTAAGATGCTACACCCATGATAGAGATAAAAATTTGCTGAGCACTTTGCTTGTGCCAGGCTCTGTTTTAAGTACTTTGCAGGTATGATCTCACCTAATCCCAACACCAGCCAACAGAGGTGGGGCCCATTATCAGCCCCATTTTACAGATGGGAACACTGAGTCTCATAAGGAATAAACAACTTGCCTGGGAGCAAACACTAAGTGGATGCCTCAGGTCACCAAGCTCTTACTGTCTCTCTACTGATAATAATTGGCAGTCAAGTTCTCTAATCATATTTACACATAGAATCTTTCTACTTCCCAGGCTTTTGTGAAGGAAAAATCATGTGACTGACTCTCAGGAAAAGGTGATACCTTTTGCTGTTGTGTTCACATACAAATATAACTCTATTTTTTGTGGCAATATTCAACCTCCTCCGTCCCTGAAGCCCTTGGCATTGCCGGATGAGTTGCTCATTATCTTGTGGGGCAGCACCAGTTTTCAGCTTGGGTTGCACGAACCGATGGGGCTAGCATTCCTGTCCTTACTTTGGAATGCTTGTGTGTTTATGATTTTTTTTTTTTTTTTTTGGCAAATAGACTCACTCCCTTATGCTTGTGCCTCCTAAACTCTGGAAAGAGAAACTGTCTTAATTCCTGATAATTTGGCAACATGGCCTACATGCATTTCCCAGGGAACTGTGTGCAGAGTGAGGTGGGGTGTTGGTTTTCAGTGGCCGATATCAGTTTATTGGAAAATCAAATACCTCTAAGCTGTAGGGACAGGGATTGTGCCAAGGGGTGAAATATGACCGGGCTGCTAATCCCATGTCATCTTTGCCAAAGGCTTGTCCCTCATGTAATGGCAGTGGAAGGGAACGATTTCCTAACCCGTGGCTTCAGTGGCTTTGGCTGAGTCTTCGCAGTAGCCTGCTGTCTCTGGCTCCCAGTTTGGGTCTCATTTGATGACTAGTGGAATTTGTAAACAATCCCAACCTCTGACCAAAGTGGTGGGACACAGGGAATGAGATTGTGAAGAGGAGAAACCAGACTTCGTACCTGACGGTAGGGGAGGGGTCAAGGGCATCTCCTGCATGTAGGCAGGGTCCTGGCCCACCACTCCCATTGTAAAGGAGTAGTGCTGAGAGTTCTCACATTGTGGTCCAGCCGCAGGAGACCTTGAGTAAGTCCATTACGTCTCTGACTTGAGTCTGCTTCTCTGTTAACAAGAGGAGCGGTCGCCCACAGAATGACGTGATGCAGGTGGAGTGTCAGGCACACGTGAAGTATTCAGCAAGCGTGGTTCCTTGTTTTCGGGAGCAAAGAGCAGGAAAGCACATTGGTGGAAAGCCTGGATTCCGCTAAGATAGAGGAGGCTTCCATGCTGTGAGCTCAGGCACAGCATCTAATTGCTCTGAAGCTCTGGTTTATCACCTGTAGACAAAAATGGTGGTGGACAGAAAAATGTCCTCCCCACAAGATGTCCACATCCTAATTACTGAACCCTGTGAACATGTTATGTTCCATGGCAAAGGGGAATTAAGGGTGCCAGTGGATGAAGGTTGCTCATCTGCTCTCCTTGACATGGGGAGATTGCCCTGGATTATCCAGTTGGCCCAATGGAATCTCAAGGCTCTTTAAAAGTGGAAGAGCAGGCACAAGAAGAGGTCAAAGGGATGTAGTGTGAGAAGGACTCAACCCTCAATACATTCTTTTCTGGCCTTGATGATGGGGAAAGGGGCCAGGAGCGAGGAAAGGCAGGTGGCCTCTAGAAGCTGGGAAAAGGAAGGAAACAGATTCTCCCCAAGAGCCTCCAGAAGGAAAGGAGCCCTGCTGAAACCTTGACTTTCCATCGGACCTCTGACCGGCATACAAAATATAAGGTAATAAATTTTGTCATTTTAAGTCACTAAGTTTGTGGTCATTTGTTACAGCAGCTGCAGGAAACTAATACTCTACTACACTGTGGTGTTGAAAGAACAAACTGAAATAATGTGTGTTGCATGTTTAAACTCAGTACCTAGTACATGTTCAATAAACGTGATCTTCTGTGACAAAGGTTACTGATGATGGTGATGATGATGGTGGTGGTGATGATATTGATGATGATGGTGTGATGATGGTCATGATGAAGATGAAGAAATTGATGATGATATTTGAGGGCCTTACTCTTGCCCATCTCTCCAGCCTCATCTCTTGCATCCCCCTCCGCTGGTTCCGCCATAGACCTTTGCAGTCCACTTGTCCCAGACTCCGCTTTTCTCCCAAGTTCATGCTGTCTTCCACCTCTGTTTTTCCTTTGCGTGATGATCTCTCTTTAAGAAATGCTTTTACTTACCCTATCCACCTGTTTAGCTTATTCCCGTCTGTTAGAACTCACAATGGAATTGTGAAGGCCACAGGGCAGGGTTTCTCCATATCAACACTGTTGATATTTTGGTCCAGATAATTCTTTGTGGTGGGAACTGTCCTGTGTACTGGAGGATATTTAGCTGCATCCCTGTCCCTACCTGCTAAATGCCTAGAGCCCTACCTCTCCTTCCCCTCCAAGTTATGACAATCAAAAATGTCTCCAGACATTGTCAAATGTGCCTTGGAAGGCAACATCATCCCTGGATGAGAATTACTGCATTAGGGGATATCATCCTTGAGCACTGCCCCAAACCAACAGCTTTGCAAACACACGGCTTCCCTGAGGAATGCAACCCTATGGAAAACCTGAATACCACTTTATTTATAGCTGGGCTTGGGCCCCAAACCTCAAAATAAGGCATTTCTAGGAGCAGAGCCGGATGCTATGGAGTATGATCCCACTGAGCTAATTAGGACTCAGCGCCTTCAAACCAGAGGCCAGGTGGCTGCATCTCCCTAGTGCCCAGGAGGATGCCTCAGAGATAGGCAGGCAATAAGGATGGTTGGATCCGTGGCAAGTGCTGAGCAGACTCACATCCCACATGGGCCGAGGCCGGCCACCCCTGGACGGGAAGAGGTGGTCAGTCAGCGAAGAGGTCGTCTGTAGGGCTTCATCTCTGACCACAAGGAAGGGAGAAACAGGAGGGAGTGAGCCCCACCCCTGCACTCACCTTTAAGCACACAGTGGCCCAGCACCTAAGAAAAGAGACCCTAACCCATACCTGGAATCCAACCTCTCAGAATAATGGTCTGAGGAGAAGTGAGGAAAAGAGGGATATAAGGAGTTGGTGTTGAGCATCTTCTACATCATCACATGAGTTTCCTGTGGCTGCTGCAACAAAGTACGAAAAGTTTGGAGGCCTAAAGCAACAGAAATTTATTCTCTCCCAGTCTGGAGGCTAGAAGTCCACAATCAAGGTGTCAGCAGGGTCAGGTTCTCTCTGAAGTCTCTAGGGGAGGATCCTTCCTTATCTGCTGATAGTTTCTTCTGATGGCTCCTGGCGTTCCTTGGTTTTTAGCAGCGTCACTCCAATCTCCTCTTCCATCTTCATGTGACCTTTTCGTCCCTGCCTCTCCATGTCTCAAATCCCCCTCTCCTTTCCCTTTAAAGGACACCAGTACTAGGATTTAGGGCCCACCTTAAACCAGGATGAGCTCATCTCTAGATACTTAATTTCATTATATCTTCAAAGACCCTATTCCCAAATAAGGTCACATTCACAGACACAGAGGGTTAGGATTTAGACATATTTTTTGGAGGACACTGTGTAACTCACTATGAGCATGTTCCAGCTCCAAGGTCACTCCTGTGTGAAGACTCCTGACTGCTCCAAGGAACTGGGTGGTTCCTCCTTTGGGCATCCTCTTCACACTTCAAGGAGGACTTCCCTCCACTTGTTTATTGTGTTCAGGAGACCTCCAAAACTATACGCTCCTCCAGAGGATGCTTTCAGAATTATCTATCTCCTGGTTACCTATTTTAGGTCCTGGCACATAGTAAGTGTTTAATAAATGTTTATGCCTTACCAGCACTTTTTATAATAGCCAAGACATGGGCACCACCTACATGTCCATCGACAGATGAATGGATAAAGTAGATGTAGCACATATATACAGTGGAATATTACTCAGCCATAAAAAAGAATGAAGTAATGCTATTTGCAGCAACATGGATGGACCTAGAGATTATCATACTAAGGGAAGTAAGCCAGACAGAGAAAGACAAATATATGATGTCACTTATATGTGGAATCTAAAACATGACACAAATGAAATTATCTACAAAACAGAAACAGACTCACAGACATAGAGAACAGACTTGTGGTTGCCAAGGGGAAGTGGGGGGCAGGGGAGGTTTGGATTGGGAGTTTGGGACTAGCAGATGAAAATTATTATGTATAGAATGGATAGTCGTACTGTATAGCACAGGGAACTGTATTCAATATCCTATGGTAAACCGTAATGGAAAAGAATATTTTAAAAAGAAAAAAAGTAAATGTTTATGCCTTAAATGAATGATTGAGGCCTAAGAAATAGAAAGGATTTGTCCAGGTAGTGAGATATTTCTGCCCTGGCAGGCTGTGAAGTAAACCAAATCTCAGGATCACATTCATTCAGTTAGTAAGTGTTTAACTGGCACTTACTGGGTGCCAGACAGCGCAGCAGAAACCCTGATACATAAATACTTGGTCCCTTTCTTCAAAACCCAAAATCTCCTTAAGTATGCATTGAGCACCTACTGTGTGCCTACCACTGGGCTCACAGTCGGCCTAGGGAGACAGACATGTAATGGCCATCTCAGCTGGGGTGGGAAGTGCTTGGTTCAAGCACATTCAAAGTGCTACAGAACACAGAGGAGCCAGGATAAAATTTGGCTTCAAGGATCATTCAGGCTTTGGGGAGATGATGGCATCTAGGTTGGATTTTACTTTCAAGGGAGAAGGGAGTGCTTCCTAAGACAAAGCATTCTAGAAAAATAATTTCTGGGCAATCTGAATATGTATTTGTTGGTGGCAATAGAAATTGTTACAACCCTTTTGAAAAGATATTTGGCAATAAGAATCAAGTACTTTAAAAATATTTATACACTTTGACCCACTGATTTCACTTCTTGGAATATATTATAAGGCTCCAGACTGGCCTGCCTAAAAAGTTCTAAGTGTGAGGATCTTTATTACAACATTGCTATGTTAACCAATAATTTTGAAATAACCCAAGGGAAAGAAATCAGCTTAGTAAACTGTATACGTACTGTTGAGAGACTTGAGACCATGATATACCCACATATATAGGGCTTACTATGAAAATCCTGCAATATTAAAAGGGGTTATTTTTATGATCTTGAAAGAAAATTATAGCTTATAAAATTATGTAGAATGGGCTTCCCTGGTGGCGCAGTGGTTGGGAGTCCGCCTGCCGATGCAGGGGACGCGGGTTCGTGCCATTCTGTTCATGAATTTGTTAATCACGGGAACTAATGAGGTTAGGGTGCCATTTTGTTTAGAAAGCTAAAAGAAAGAGATGTTTTAAAAACAAAATTCTTGGGCTTCCCTGGTGGCGCAGTGGTTGAGAGTCCGCCTGCCGATGAAGGGGACGCGGGTTCGTGCCCCGGTCCGGGAAGATCCCACATGCCGCGGAGCGGCTGGGCCCGTGAGCCATGGCCGCTGAGCCCGCGCGTCCGGAGCCTGTGCTCCGCAACGGGAGAGGCCACAGCAGTGAGAGGCCTGCGTACCGCAAAAAAAAAAAAAAAAAAAAAAATTATGTAGACTATGTAAAATCCTTTACATAGTCTTTACATGACTATGTAGAGAAATGTCTGCTTATTAAACAAACAAACAAAAAATCCCTCAGCTTTCCAATGCACTAGGTTGAAGGGAGATTTTTCTTTCCTTCTTTTTCTGATTTTGAAATTTTCTTTAATAAGCATGTCATCCTTTTAATGAAGAAAATTAAAGCATAGCTTTCTCTCTAAAAGGAAGGTGTTTCTCAAACATGAACTTTGTTTTTTGTTAATTTTTATTTTTTATAATAGCAATGTTTTATTTATGGCTGCATCAGTAATCATATGTATATTCAAATACACAGTTTATTATTTTTCTACAGAAATTAGCGTATTTTAGTACCAATTAAATTATCTAATGTTTCCCTTATATATTTTTTCTAGATCCTTACTGAAAACTACACAATTGGGGTGGGGAGGTGAGTTCCTTAGAAAAGCAAATACATTTGATAAAAATTCAGAGCTGTTGAAATCACTTTAACATCATCCTAAATTTTGGTGCTTTACACTTAGACTTACAATTAGTCTATCAAACATGAGCTTGAGATTGGAATACCTGGATTGGAATCCTAACACCACCGCTTGAGCCAAATGTGAGAGCTCAGAAGAGTTCATCTCATCATTCCTCAGTTTTGTCATTAAAATGGGCTCATGTGAGAATGGGATGAAATTATCCATGAATTCTCATAGCATAATGCCTGCTTCACACATACTAAGCCTTCCGTGAAATCCATAGTAAAATAATAATAATTAATAAACACAGAATAAAACCAATATGACCTATTTTTGTATCCTAAATATCCTCCCCAACCCCTCTGGCAACACTGTGCCGAAAATAAACTGCCAATTCTCATCAGATTAAAGAAGAAACACTTCATCAATTCTTCTTCACTATCCTGTGGGACCAGGGTCAGAGCAACGAGAAAGAAATTTTCAGATGGGAAAAAAAAATTGAAGACATGCAGAAGTGTCATTTAGGATGGAAATTCCAATTCAATTTCAGGAGTAACTTTGTTATTTCTAAGCACAAACCTTGGTTTCCCTTCTGTTATAGGCCAGCATTTTGAGAATTTATGACTTTGTGATGATAAAAAAAAAATGAGATACAAGAGAATCCAATTTATTCCTTAAAGGGATTGCTCCATCTCTGGGGTATAAATTGCTCCTGCAATTGGGTGGCAAGCATTTATGTTAGATAATAAATTTTAGAAATAAGGACCTGGGTCTCAATTTAATGTCAAAGAAACTGGAATGAAATCTGGGAGCAGAATTTGAAAGCAGAGAATAAACCTCTGAAAGAATCCAATAAATTAGAGGCTGTTTTACAGAAGATGTTCAAAAGCAAAACAATGAATGCAGTGTCAGGAAATCAGGTCAGCATTTTTGAAAGTGTCAGCATGCAGTGAGAACACAAAGATTTCTGAACTTTGTTCCCATGCTGTTCCCTATGGCTCTGAATCCCTTTCCCAAGTAGAAGCCTTCATTCATTCATGAAGTCATTCAATAAATAATAATCGACAAGTTTCAAAGCTTGGGCATTAAGGAGAGATGCATTAAGAAAACAAAACTACCCTCAGGAAGCCTCAGTCCTTGTGGGAGGAGCACATTGGTCATTAATAATATTAGCTACCATATATGGTGCTCTACATAACCATATACACACACAGTTACAGATACATACCTTATTACAATATATATATCTTATACATATCTTAGTATACATATCATATATATATTATTATGATTCATTATAGCCTCCCCACCCCCTTTTAGCAAGTGAAGAAAATACAGGGCTAGAAAGGATATGAATCATGAGAGGGGGTAGGTGAAGACAAAATATTCTGACAGTTGCAAGAAGTGAGAGGTCACATACATTTTATACCTTGCCTGGGCTTCTGGAGGAAATGTACTTTGAAGTCTGAATAGCATTTTAACAGGCACTGATGGTGGAGAACATTTTTTCAGGAGGAGGAATTGACACAAGAAAGGGGTTGGCTTACTTTAGGTCTTCTTGTGCAGGACCTTGAGTACAAGGTTATTAAATATGGGCTTTATCTTGTGACAATTGCCATAAGGATTGTTGAAATAATCCTTCAAGTCAGATGAAGATTGAGATAAAGAAAGAAGAGAGGACTCCCCAACAGCCAATGATTTAATCAACCATGCCTACATAATGAAGCTTCCATAAAAATCCCTGAAGTACAGAGTTCAGAGAGCATCTGGTTGGTGAACATGTGGAGGTTCTGGAAAGAAAAGAGAATACATGAATAAAAAATAGAACAGTTGGAAGTCAACAGGCTTTTTTAAAAAAATTAAAAGTCACAATGTATTTATATTGCACTGCTTTTCAAACAGAAGAGATTGTTCCTGAGGAGCACAGAGCTTGGAAGATGAGAAAATGACCTGCAAAAAATGATCTTTCACTTAAATGAGTAGATTGCTGATTGGCACCCAGTGGACTAGCAACAACACCATGTACGGAAGGCCACTGGTGCACTAATGTGAAGACTAGCACATAAAAAAGAATCAGAGGAGGTGCCTTCAAGATGGCAGAGGAGTAAGACATGGAGATCACCTTCCTCCCCACAAATACCTCAAAACTACATCTACCTGTGGAACAACTCCTACAGAACACTTACTGAACGCTGACAGAAGACCTCAGACTTCCCAAAAGATGCCCTCAGGAGACCTACACACAGAGGCAGGGTCAAATCCAAAGCTGAACCCCAGGAGCTGTGTGAACAAAGAAGGGAAATTTCTCCCAGCAGCTGCAGGAGCAGCGGATTAAATCTCCACAATCAACTTGAAGTACTCTGCATCTCTGGAATACCAGGATAGACAATGAATCATCCCAAGATAGAGGCAGTGGACTTTGGGAGCAACTGTAGTCTGTATCAAATTTGTTTCTGGTTTTATGTTTATCTTAGTTTAGTATTTAGACCTTATTATCATTGGTAGATTTCTTTATTGATTTGGTTGCTCTCTTCCTTGTTTTTTATATAAAAAATATATATATTCTTTTTTCTCTTTTTGTGTGTATGTGTATGCTTCTTTGTATGATTTTGTCTGTATAGCTTTGCTTTTGCCATTTGTCCTAGGGTTCTCTCTGTCCTGTTTTGTTTTGTTTTGTTTTGCTTTGTTTTTTAGTATAGTTTTTTGGGGGTTTTTTGTTTTTGTTTTTATTTTTGTTTTTGTTTTTGCGGTACGCGGGTCTCTCACTGCTGTGGCCTCTCCCATTGCGGAGCACAGGCTCCGGATGCGCAGGCTCAGCGGCCATGGCTCACGGGCCCAGCCGCTCCGCGGCATGTGGGATCCTCCGGGACCGGGGCACAAACCCATGTCCCCTGCATTGGCAGGCGGACTCTCACCACTGCGCAACCAGGAAAGCCCTTTAATATAGATTCCATTTTCTTCTGAGCCATGTGGCTGACAGGGTCTTGGTGCTCTGGCCGAGTGTCAGCCCTGAGCCTCTGAGGTAGGAGAGCCCAGTTCAGGACATTAGTCCTGAACTCTCAGCCACATGTAATATCAAATGGCAAAAGCTCTCCCACAGATCTCCATCTCAACACTAAGACCACCTCCACTCAACGACCAGCAATCTACAGTGCTGGACACCCTATGTCAAATAACTAGCAAGAAAGGAACACAACCCCACCAATTAGCAGAGAGGCAGCCTATTTTAGTGCTTGTTATCATTGGTAGATTTGTTTTTTGGTTTGGTTGCTCTCTTTCTTTTTTTCTATTACTTTAAAATTTTCTTATTTTTAATAATTTTTTTATTTTAATAACTTTATATTATTTTTAGCAGAGAGGCAGCCTAAAATCATAATAAGTTCACAGACACCACAAAACACACCACTGGACGTGGTCCTGCCCACCAGAAAGACAAGATCCAGCCTCATCCACAAGAACACAGGCACCAGTCCCCTCCACCAAGAAGGCTACCCAACCCACTGAACCAACCTTACCCACTGGGAGAAGACACCAAAAACAACGGGAACTACGAACCTGCAGCCTGCAAAAAGGAGACCCAAAACATAGTAAGTTAAGCAAAATAAGAAGACAGAGAAATACACAGCAGATGAAGGAGAAAGATAGAAACCCATCAGACCAAACAAATGAAGAGGAAATAGGCAGTCTACCTGAAAAAGAATTCAGAGAAATGATAGTAAAGATGATCAAAAAATCTTGGAAATAGAATGGAGAAAATACAAGAAATGTTTAACAAGGACCTAGAAAAACTAAAGAGCAAACAATTATGAAAAAACACAATAAATGACGTTTAAAATTCTCTAGAAGGAATGAAGAGCAGAGTAACTGAGGCAGAAGAACGGATAAGTGACCTGGAAGATAAAATAGTGGAAATAACTACTGCAGAGCAGAATAAAGAAAAAAGAATGCAAAGAATTGAGGACAGTCTCAGAGACCTCTGGGACAACATTAAACACACCAACATACGAATTATAGGGGTCCCAGAAGAAGAAAAGAAAATCTGCAAGCCAGAAGGGAGTGGCAGGACATATTTAAAATGATGAATGGGGAAAACCTACAACCAAGATTACTCTACCCAGCAAGGATCTCATTCAGATTCAACAGAGAAATTAAAACCTTTACAGACAAGCAAAAGTTAAGAGAATTCAGCACCACCAAACCAGCTTTACAACAAATGCTAAAGGAATTTTTCTAGGCAAGAAACATAAGAGAAGGAAAAGATCCATAATAACAAACCCAAAATGATTAAGAAAAATGGTAATAGGACCATACATATTGATAACTACCTTAAATGTAAATGGATTAAATGCTCCAACCAAAAGACATAGACTAGACATTCCATCCAAAAACAACAGAACGCACTTTCTTCTCAAGTGCTCATGGAACATTCTCCAGGATAGATGATATCGTGGGTCACAAATCAACCCTGAGTAAATTTAAGAAAATTGAAATCATATCAAGTATCTTTTCTGACCAAATGCTATGAGACTAGATATCAATTACAGAAAAAAAATCTGTAAAAAATACAAACACATGGAGGCTAAACAATACACTGCTATACAACTAAGAGATCACTGAAGAAATCAAAGAGGAAATCAAAAAATACCTAGAAACAAATGACAATGAAAACATGATGCCCAAACCTATGGGATGCAGCAAGAGCAGTTCTAAGAGGGAAGTTTATAGCAATGCAATCCTACCTCAAGAAACAAGAAGCATCTCAAATAAACAACCTAACCTTACAACTAAAGCAATTAGAGAAAGAAGAACAACAACAACAACAACAAAAACCAAAGTTAGCAGAAGGAAAGAAATAATAAACATCAGATCAGGAATAAATGAAAAAGAAATGAAGGAAACAAAAGATCAATAAAACTAAAAGCTGGTTCTTTGAGAAGATAAACAAAATTGATAAACCATTAGCCAGATTCATCAAGAAAAAAAGGGAGAAGACTCAA
>NC_041220.1:107906712-107910046 GCF_002837175.3 Physeter macrocephalus
ACCTATGGGATGCAGCAAGAGCAGTTCTAAGAGGGAAGTTTATAGCAATGCAATCCTACCTCAAGAAACAAGAAGCATCTCAAATAAACAACCTAACCTTACAACTAAAGCAATTAGAGAAAGAAGAACAACAACAACAACAACAAAAACCAAAGTTAGCAGAAGGAAAGAAATAATAAACATCAGATCAGGAATAAATGAAAAAGAAATGAAGGAAACAAAAGATCAATAAAACTAAAAGCTGGTTCTTTGAGAAGATAAACAAAATTGATAAACCATTAGCCAGATTCATCAAGAAAAAAAGGGAGAAGACTCAAACCAACAAAATTAGAAATGAAAAAGGAGAAGTAACCATTGACACTGCAGAAATACAATGGATCATGAGAGACTATTACAAGCAACTATATGCCAATAAAGTGGACAACCTGGAAGAAATGGAATATAGCAGAGGGAGGAACACTCCCAAACTCATTCTATGAGGCCACCATCACCCTGATACCAAAACCAGACAAAGATGTCACAAAGAAAGAAAACTACTTGCCAGTATCACTGATGAACATAGATGCAAAAATCCTCAACAAAATACTAGCAAACAGAATCCAACAGCACATTAAAAGTATCATACACCATGATCAAGTGGGGTTTATCGCAGGAATGCCAGGATTCTTCAATATACACAAATCAATCAATGTGATACACCATATTAACAAACTGAAGGAGGAAAACCACATGATCATCTCAATAGATGCAGAAAAAGCTTTTGACAGAATTCAACACACATATATGATAAAAACTCTCCAGAAAGTAGGCATAGACGGAACCTACCTCAACATAATAAAGGCCATAGATGACAAACCCACAGCCAACATTGTTCTCAATGGTGAATAACTGAAACCATTTCCACTAAGATCAGGAACAAGACAAGGTTGCCCACTCTCACTGCTGTTATTCAACATAATTCTGGAAGTTTTAGCCACAGCAATCCGAGAAGAACAAGAAATAAAAGGAACCCAAATTGGAAAAGAAGAAGTAAAATGGTCACTGTTTGCAGATGACATGATACTATACATAGAGAATCCTAAAGATGCTACCAAAAACCTACTAGAGCTAATCTATGAATTTCATAAAGTAGCAGGATACAAAACTAATGCACAGAAATCTCTTGCATTCTTATACACTAATGATTAAAAATCTGAAAGAGAAATTAAGGAAACACTCCCATTTACCATTGCAACAGAAAGAATAAAATACCTAGGAATAAACCTACCTAAGGAGACAAAAGACCTGTATGCAGAAAACTATGACACTGATGAAAGAAATTAAATATGATACAAACAGGTGGAGAGATATACCATGTTCTTGGATTGGAAGAATCAACACTGTGAAAATGACTATACTACCCAAAGAAATCTACAGATTCAATGCAATCCCTATCAAACTACCAATGGCCGTTTTCACAGGACTAGAACAAAAAATTTCACAATTTGTATGGCAACACAAACTGCCCCAAATAGCCAAAGCAGGGGCTTCCCTGGTGGCGCAGTGGTTGGGAGGGTTCGCGCCCTGGTCTGGGAGGATCCCACATGCCGCGGAGCGGCTGGGCCCGTGAGCCATGGCCGCTGAGCCTGCGCGTCCGGAGCCCGTGCTCCGCAACAGGAGAGGCCACAACAGAGGGAGGCCCGCATACCACAAAAAAAAAAAAAAAAAAAAAAAAATAGCCAAAGCAATGAAGGAAAAACGGAGCTAGAGGAATCAGGCTCCCTAACTTCAGACTATACTACAAAGCTACAATAATCAAGACAGTATCATACTGGCACAAAAACAGAAATATAGATCAATGGAACAGGATAGAAAGCCCAGAGATAAACTCATGCACATATGGTCACCTTATCTCTGACAAAGGAGACAAGAATATACAATGGAGAAAAGACAGCCTCCTCAATATGTGGTGCTGGGAAAATTGGACAGCTACATGTAAAAGAATGATGGGAAAACTGGACAACTACATGCAAAAGAATGAAATTAGAACACTTCCTAACACCATACACAAAAATAAACTCAAAATTGACTAAAGACCTAAATATAAGGCCTGACACTCTAAAACTCTTAGAGGAAAACATAGGCAGAACACTCTATGACATAAATCACAGCAAGATCCTTTTTTACCCACCTCCTAGAGAAATAGAAATAAAAATAAAACTAAACAAATTGGACCTAATTAAACTTAAAAGCTTTTGCACAGCAAAGAAAACCATAAACAAGACGAAAAGACAACCTTCAGAATGGGAGGAAATATTTGCAAATGAAGCAACTGACAAAGGATTAATCTTCAAAATATACAGGAAGCTCAATATGAAAAAAACAAACAACCCAATCCAAAAATGAGCAGAAGGCCTAAATAGACATTTCTCCAAAGAAGATATACAAATTGCCAACAAACACAGGAAAGGATTCTCAACATCACTAATCATCAGAGAAATGCAAGTCAAAACTACAATGAGGTATCACCTTACATGGGTCAGAATGTCCATCATCAAAATATCTACAAACAACAAATGATGGAGAGGGTGTGGAGAAAAGGGAATCCTCTTGCACTGTTGGTGGGAATGTAAATTGATACGGCCACTATGGAGAACAGTATGGAGGTTCCTTAAAAAACTAAAAATAGAACTACCATACAACTCAGCAATCCCACTACTGGGCATATACCCTGAGAAAACCATAATTCAAAAAGAGTCATGTACCACAATGTTCATTGCAGGACTATTTACAATAGCCAGGACATGGAAACAACCTAAGTGTCTATTGACACATCAATGGATAAAGAAGATGTGGCACCTATATACAATGGAATATTACTCAGCCATAAAAAGAAATGAAATTGAGTTATTTGTAGTGAGGTGGATGGACCTAGAGACTGTCATACAGAGTGAAGTATGTCAGAAAGAGAAAAACAAACACCGTATGCTAACACATATATATGGAATAAAAAAAAAAAAAACAGTTCTGAAGAACCTAGGGCCAGGACAGGAATAAAGACGCCGAACATCACTAATCATCAGAGAAATGCAAGTCAAAACTACAATGAGGTATCACCTTACATGGGTCAGAATGTCCATCATCAAAATATCTACAAACAACAAATGATGGAGAGGGTGTGGAGAAAAGGGAATCCTCTTGCACTGTTGGTGGGAATGTAAATTGATACGGCCACTATGGAGAACAGTATGGAGGTTCCTTAAAAAACTAAAAATAGAACTACCATACAACTCAGCAATCCCACTACTGGGCATATACCCTGAGAAAACCATAATTCAAAAAGAGTCATGTACCA
>NC_041220.1:107911245-107958877 GCF_002837175.3 Physeter macrocephalus
GGACGAAGTGAGAGCGTGGCATGGACATATATACACTACCAAATGTAAAATGATAGCTAGTGGGAAGCAGCCGCATAGCACAGGGAGATCAGCTCGGTGCTTTGTGACCACCTAGAAGGGTGGGATAGGGAGGGTGGGAGGGAGACGCAAGAGGGAGGAGATATGGGGATACAGATATATGTATAGCTGATTCACTTTGTTATAAAGCAGAAACTAACACACCATTGTAAAGCAATTATACTCCAATAAAGGTGTTCAAAAAAATAAAAAATTAATTAAAAGAAAAAGAAGAGAAGAGAGGAAGATGGTGTAGGTTTTCCATATTTACAGGTTGGTGATACCTACTGTGCCAGTCTGCATTATCTCCCTTGGACTGGACCCAACAACCTGTGCAGTCTTCACAGGTACTCGTTCATTCATTGATTCGTTCGTTCATTTGTTCACTCAGTTTTGTCCATTCATCCATCCAACCACGCATGCATCCATGCATGTATCCATCCATGCATCCATCCACTAAACAGTGACTTACCAGGTACCCACATCATGTCAGGCTAAGGCTGCAGCAGTGAACGGCTGATCAAGTTTCTGCCTGTTTGGTGCATATGTTCTTGTGGAGGGAGGCAGACAACAAACAAATGTGTATGTAATATGTCAGGAGATGATAAGTGCTGTTAAATTCTATGGCAACATTGGGAGGACCACAAGCAGGGGTCTGGCTTGCTGATGCTTTATGGAGGAGAGTGGTCAGAAAAAGACCTCCTACAGGGCCATGTGAGCATGTGCTGGAGGATGTGAGGGTTGGGATTGTGGCAATCTTGGGGTAACCTTTCCAGGTGGAGTTGTAGAGGTGCCAAGATGGGAGTGTGCTTGGCGTGTGTCGGGAACAGTAAGGAGAGCAGTGTGGCTGGAGCATCAGGGAGAGTGGTGGAGGTGAGGCCAGGGGAGAGGTGAGATAGAGGGGAATAGTCATTGGCTTGGGCCTCTACCCTAACAGAGTGGAAAGCTAGCACCCCATTTTCAGCAGAGGAGTGACATGATTTGATCTATGGCTTCAGTAGAAGTGCATGCTGGCTGCTCCTCATAGGGTCGTTCTGGCTGCTGTGTGGAAGATGGACCGTAAGCAGGAGGAGGGGGGAGCAGCCTCCCCTCCCTATGGATGAAGAGAAGGCATGGATCTTGCTGGAGAGCAGAGAAACATTTCGATGGAAGGTCAGATAACCTGCCCTAATACCTCATTTGGCCAAACCGACCACAGTTCAGTTACCAGGAAAGAGAGACTCAAAGACCATTTGTTGTTCGTTTGACAAATTCTGCTGTGAGGTGCCAGATCCAACACTACATTCTGGGGTGACAGAACTGGGCTGGAACCACGCCAATCTTCAGAGCACTCCATGCCCAGTGGGGGGAAGATCAGAGATGCTCACAAACTACGATAAAACAGGTCAGAGAGCCCCACATTCTTGAAGAGAAAAAGCCCTAAGTCAGGGGCAATGTCACTGTAAGCCCGCCCAGGGAAGGGGGTGCCAGGTGAGATTAGGTGACCCTTTGTTGCTTTAGGAGGGGTGTGTGCTCTGCTGTGAGGGGCTGGCCATTTTCTGATTGTTGGAGCTATTGTGTGGGAGGGCATAACTGATGCAGGGCATGGCCTGATCATATGTGCAGGAGGCTCAGGTGTGTGAGGTGGGCATTACCTAGATAGCCTTGCAGCTGACAGAGAGGATGAAGCTGGAAAGCTGAGCTAGAGTTGTTTAATTTTTATTGTGGTGAAATACACATAACATAAAATTTACCATCTTAACTATTTTTAAGTGTACAGTTCAGTAATGTTAAGTACATTCACACTGTCGTACAGCCAGTGTCCAGAACTCTTCCATCTTCCCAACCTGAAGCTCAGAATAAACCCATTAAACAGCAATGCCCCATCCCCCTCCCTCCGGCCCTTGGCATCCACTGTTGTACTTTCTGTTTCTGAACTTAACTCTAGAGACTTCATATCAGTGGACTTCTACAGTGTTTGTCTTGTTGTGACTGGCTTTTTTCACTTAGCATCATGTCCAAGGTTCATCCATTTGTAGCATGTGTCAGAATTTCCTTCATTTTTAAAGTTGTATAATATCCATTGTATGTATATACCACATTTTGTTTATCCATTCATCTGTTTATAGACATTTGGTTTGCTTCCACCTTTTGGAAATTGTGATTAGTGCTGTTGTAAACAATTCTTTGAGGCATATACTTAGAAGTGGAATTGCTGGATCACATGGGAATTCTATTTTTAATTTTTTGAGAAGCTACCTGTGCTAGAGTTTTATATTGAAGAACTTCAACTGCTGGACTAAAGAATTCAGACTTTGTTCTGTAGACCATGGGGAGATGAACAGTGTACTCTAGTCTTCCTGGCAACCACACAGAGCAGGCATTCTAAGAGAGAGGTTTAGGTCCAGGCAGCCAATTAGGAGATGGCTACAAATGTTAATGTCATGGGGTACTAATGTAAAAGGAAAGATTGAAATCAGTATTTCAGTTCTGAGGATATTAGAATTAACTTAGACATTAGAATTAACTTCTAGTACTCACAGTAATTGAGATTGCTTCCTTTCCACCATCATGGGAGGCATTTGCAAATTCTGAATGTTTTGGTGCAGAAACCAGATTTCTCTGCAAAAGTAAACAAGCCTTCTTTAATATGAGAGAGTTCATCTCCATCAAGATATATAGAGAACTGTTATTTATTTGTTTGAAAAGGCAATAAAAATTGCATATTGCGGGAGGAGCTCTCCTTAGTGCTGAAAGTAGAAATTTTACATCTGTTCCTTGACTTCAGCTTGGAATTGCAGATATGAAGACACAAACAAATCATAGACAGTCAGCTAAACCCCAGGAATGGAAGGAATAAATTTAAGCCCTTATGCACTCCTGATCTATTTGAAAATTGGCAGGTCCTGTCATCTCGGGAACCATATCCCTCAGCTCTCCTCTCTCTTATTCCCACATGCACAGAAGTTCAAAATCCTCCTGGTTCACCTCTCTGCCTCCATCCGTCATCATCTCTCGGACTAATTCATTGGCCTTTGTATATAGGTCAGGATGCTGGCAGAATATAGAAATCACCCTTAGTATTTCAAACAGAGGGAACTTAGTACAAGGAATTGGTGACCTTGACGTATGTCTTCTGTATTGAGGAACAAACAGGGGTTGATGAGGCAACAAAGAGATTAGCCAGAGCAGGCAGCTGCTACATACCCTGGAGGGACACAGGGGACGGGGGATGGGGAGGGTGGTGTCCTGGACCCCTGGAGCCAGGTTTCTGCAGCGGAGCTAGACCCTCAGAGGATCTGGTCCGTGAGAGCTGGAGCAGAGAAGTACCACAGAGGCAGGGGCTGTGTGATACAAGCTGGAACAACAACATGGAGAAGATGCAGCCCTGCCAGGGGTGCTGCCCAAAGAAACACTCTAGCTTCTCCCCAACTCTCACTCTCCAGTCTTCCACCATAGGGCAAAACCAATTGGAAACCAGAAGACAAGTATGCCCAGGAAATGTGGTCCCTGTGATATAGAAAAGAACAGGAAATGGATCAAACCATGTGCTGGCCCATGACCAGCACAACCTCCGGGTCTAGCTGGTTATACTTTGGCTTTCCATCAATCCAGCCTCCATACTTCCTGGGTGATTTCCCTAGAACTTTGCTGGTGTGATGTCACTACCAACTCCAGTATTGTCCCCTCCATGATGGCTACCATGACTTCAAAGGGAAACACATTGCAGTTCCATGCTTCCCTGCTCATACAGACCCCCCACTTTCATAATGACCATCCCTGTAGTTTTAGTCTATTTCTCCCATTTGGTTTCAGTCCCTACAAGCTTGGAACCATATTCTCATCATCAGTACAGACCCAATGCCTAACAGAGTACCTATCAAGAATGTTTGATGGATGACCATGGAATGCCTGTAAACAAGATTATACACCTTTTATATAAGTACATCTTTCACATAAATATTTTGAAATTCAAACAGTTTAACTTTAGAGAGGCTTGTATTATTTCATATAATTCACTCAGCAATTCTTTAGCTTGGGCTATATCTTATGATTTCACTTATTTTATAGATGGAGAAAATGGAGGTTCAGAGAGAGGCTATGACTTGTCAAGGCTGCAGGGTTAGTCAGGGCTGGAAGGAGGTCCTGCTGCTGGTGTTCTGGATCAGAGTCCAAGGCCTGGGTGATGTGTCACCTGTGGGTTCTGGGCAACCTTTGCACATTAAAGGCAGACTCCAGCCTTGATGCTAGCTCTGTGGCCTTTGCTCAGTTACTATGCCTGGCATTGCTTCTTTTAGATATTATAAGGATTGTCAAAAGTTGAAGCTTTTAGACCAAAACAGAATGACTTCTAGTTCAGGGTTATGAAAAAGATATTATCCAGAGCAGAGCTGCTCTAACCAAAGAATTAGATGTGGAAAAATGTGTTTGGCCAGCCTCCCTATTGTGACTGTTCCTTTGTTTCCTTTATTAATTGATGTGTTTGCTAATTGTGACACATGTCCTATTACCTGTGGGGCTTTGGCTGTATGAGAGATGTTCCTGTGAAGTGTTTACTCCATTACTGAACATAGAAAAATTCAATATTCATTGCTAATTGAATAATCTTAGTTACTAAAAGAGAAAACTGCCTCCTGGCATATTCAGATGAAATTATCAGTTTCAAAATATGCATCCTTCTCTCTCCACCCTCACTGAGTAAGTGGAAACTCTCACAACATTTGCATGAACCAATGAATGAAAGATCTCCTGACTCATTCCCCTGCGGGAGACATCTTTCTAAAACAAAACTGAGCCATGTTACTTTGCTTCTTAAAAATGCTCACTGACTCCCCATTGCCCACAGAATAAAGTCTGAGTGTCTTAGCCCTGTTGTTCATAATTGGACCCTTAATTCTCATTTTGCCCACTCTTCCCTTTATGCTACTAGGGTACAGCAACTTGTCATAGTTGTGTTAATAAATTCAGAGTGATAGACGCTCAAACCAGTTTAAGAAAAAAGGAAATTTTATTTTAAAAATTTGGAAGTTAGCATATCTGATATTGTTGAAGCCCAGTCTCTGGTGGGGTGTGTGAGCGGGGTGGGGGTGGGGGGCGGGGAGAGAGAGAGAGAGATCTTGCTTTGTAGCTGACTGCTAACTTCACTTGGCAAATAAGCTCTCCAGTGGGCCAGCAGCATGGCTGCTCGCAACCCCACTACTACCATGTCCCCAGCTGGACCATCACAGAGGAAGCTGGTCTTCTCTTTCACCAGAGAAGCCTGATTGATTCTTCTGAGTCACATGACTATCCCAGAAAAACCTCTGATTGGGTCTACCTGAGTCACGTGACCATCCCTGACTGAATCCCTGTAGGCAGAACGATGGAATAGTATAATTTAGATACCTGAACCATGTACCCCTGCTTCCAAACCCCATGGACAGCCCCTCTGGGACCACCATGAGGGGAGAGGGGTTACCAAAAGGAACCAGAAGAAGAGGCATGAAACTATGTTAAGCCGAAAAAAAACTTGCTACTCCAGTCCACACCCACAATATCCTTTTAGGTCTCCATGTGTTCACAGGCTGAATGCCCCTCTTCTATCAACTCTTCCTGGAAAAACAAATACTTCCTCCTTTGAGAAGGCTTCCCAAATTCTTCTAAAAAAATGTAGCTATCCCCCCTCCTTGAATCTTTTTATGCATCTTGCTCCCTTTGGGGTTTAATACAGTGCCTAGCACACAGTAGGTTCTAGATATATCTAGAAGCAGTGAATAAGGTGATCAATAAGAAACCTCTCAGTTTTCTCTACATTAAACCTAAATATACCGTTTCATTCCCATTTTAAAGTTCCTTCCATGTTTTTACCATTCATCTTGTTTATCTGCATACTTCAAAAGCTGCATATCAAGTCACATTTGGTTTTATAGCAGTGAAATTAGATTCTGGGCTGGAGAAGAGACTTTCACGTTTGAAAACCTTCAACCTCACCAGTTGCATGAAAATGCAGAGAATTTCTGTTGAGTTTGGCAGCAGGCAATATTCCTGATGTTGCAACACACATTTTCCTGTGGAATGTTGAAAAGTTAACTTGGGAGCTTGCCTTCAATGTTGATATTACTCATTTTTCAAAAGAGACTGATTAGTGAGTCACTGGGAAGAGGATGTTATCAAGAGTTGAGTGAGTGTGTGTGTGTTGTGTGTGTGTTGTGTGTGTGTGTGTGTGTGTGTGTGTGTATCCTGCAAAGGTGTGCTGCCAAGAATCAGACTGCTGAGGGCTTGGGATTTTAAAGGGCAGTGTTCCAGGACCTGATTTAGAACTTGTGACTCCACACTGCTGTGCTCATCCATGTTTACAGATGTGCATGAAAAATGTATGGCAAACTCACAGTTGTGCAGGTGCTGGACAGATCCTTCTCCCTAGTATTTATTTCTGTAAGAGGTGTGCATACCCCAAACCTACTTCCAAAAGAACCCGGGGTGACATAAGTGGAAGGAGAGCATGAAAGGCAACAAGCAGAGATTCCAGGTTCCTAGACCGAATCCCTAGCTGTGCTCTCTGTGGAAAGTTGCTTCAGTCCCCTGAGCCGTGATCCACTTCTCATCTTCCAAAATGGGGATGGTGATGATAACCACAGAGACTCTGTGAGGATGAAAGAGATAATGTACCAGAGGGCCAAGCCCTGGATGTGTCTTGTCACAGTCACTTGCTCAACTTGTCGCATCTCCCCATCTCTTACCTTCCCAAAGGGATTGACTAGGAAGATACATGAAAACAGAGTGAAATATTTATTTTAAAAAACTGAGTTTGGAGCCTGCCACTTGCTCTCTGAGTCCCAGGAACAAGCTGATCAATCTCTTTGATTCCTCATTTCCTTCATCTTTAAAATGAGGTGAGTGTATTTCACTCATAGGAAGATGCCCAGTGCCAGGGAGGTACCAAAGCGTGTGTGAGCAAAGGAAATATGCACATCAGTCCTAAGCAGGGCAAGAGGCGTGAATGGCCCAGTCACCTGTCCCAGGTGATGACTCAAGTGGCATCAGATGTACCTGGATTCTTGGTGGCCTCTTTGTAATGTTTTGCATTGAGCAGAAACACCAGACATTTCACATAGAAAGACTTGGGTCCAAATCCTGACCTTGTCTTGGTTGAAGTTGGTGTCAAATTCCTAGACTGCTAAGTTTAGAAGGCAAATTGGAGTGAATAATATCAATTGTGGCCCTGAGGATCGCTGCCATTTACTGCATGCCTAATGCGTTACAGGCTTCCATTAGGCGCATTACATGCACTATCTCATTTAATTCTCACAACCATCATGTCTGTTGGACATTATGAACCACCTGCCTCCCATTTTGTGGCTATGAACATTGAGGCCCAGAAAGGTTAAATAGCATGTGGAAGATTATGAGGACAGGAATTGGTGGAAGGCATTTAAACCCGCAACTGCAGATCTCAGTGTCCCTGCCCTTTTCCTCCAGTCTACGTTTAGCTTTTAACTTCAGAAGAAAAAAAAAGAAAACACCCTTATTACATGGAAAGAACTCACATTTCTCCCTAAAACTAAGCTAAAAAAGAAATGTGACACATGGGGTTTTTTTTTTTTTATAAGACATTGACGATTCCTTTGTCAATGCCCAATGAAAGGCCATTCACCCCACCGTGATGCAGAAATGCTCTGGGGCAGCCCTGGGGTAGCTCTTTATGCCTTTTGATTTGTCAAATGGTAGAGGAAAGATGCTTAAGTTGTGTGGCCCCAGAGGGCAGAATTGGCGCACAGGGGCAGATGTGATGGGGAGGCTGGTTGGATTCTCCATCACATAAAGGATTTGGAGCTGTCCAGCCTGTGGCCAACAGCCTCACCAGGCAGTGAGTAGTTGCCTTTCCCTGAGCCCATTTCAGTGGAGGCTGGAGGACCACTGAACAGGATGCTGGGGAGAGGACGCATACAGGGACAGAGCACCAGGCCAGGGGGCTAGCAGCTCCCCTGCACCAACACTGAAACTTCCTCGGGCTTGTCTATAGCAACACCCTTGAACCACCCATGGGGCTGTTGCGCTTGGCCAAGTACAAGTCAACTTGTAGGAAGGAAATGTGAACATAACCAGCTTATTATGTTATTTCTGCTTGTTGGGCTATTTAAATCAAATCGTCTTTATTTTTCTCTAATTCTGGTTCAGTTGTACAGTGGTGAATGTTCTTTCTCTGTTGGATAGCAGATCCCATTTTGGGTAGATTCCATCACATCCCAGGAAACTCTGGTAATCAAAAGTCCAATCTAGTCCACTTGAAAACTCTAATCTCATATAAGATCCAGAGCTTTCCCCTCCCCAGTCACTGTCCAGGTGTGGCTACAGACGCTGAGATGGGAAGGTGCTTATCTGCCTTCTCCTTTCTTTTCCGTTTCTCCCCTTGGCATGTGAGTGTGGAGATACCCACCCCCAAGTCCCCCCTCTTCTGGGTCTCTCACTTCTCTGGTGTGTCAGGTCAAAGAAGAGGAAGATTAAAAAGGGACTTGAATAACCAGCCATGTTAGTCCTTTTGCTGTTGGCTGACCAGCCATGGACGCTCTCTACATGGAGATGTCTGAATAAAACCACAGCAAACTTACCACTTGCTGGATCTGGTTCTAAGGGGTTTGCATTCAATAACTCTCTTAATGCTCACAACAATATCCTGAATTAGGTCTATTATTATTCCCAATTTATAAATGAGGAAACAGGCAGAGAGGCACAGCGACCTGCCCAAGGTCAAATAGGAGGTGAACCCAGGCGGTCCTGGTGGCACATGGCCTCGTCTCTCACGGGCATGAGTGCATTCTTAAGTGGGCCTGGCAGGGACCCCCTGACATGGGAGTTTCAGAGCAGACCTTCCTTTTTCCATCCCCTTTCAATTCCTATCCTCTGAAGGACACCCCCAAAGGGGACGCTGCTGGTGTCCCCTTGCCTGGGGACTCTGCACAGGAGACTCAGGCATCCTTGCTGTGTCAGATGCTGGGAGGGAGAGGGCTGCCCTCCTGCTATTCTCTTCCTCTTTCCTGCTGTGGCAAAATGGTAAATTGTCCCCCGTCGGTGTTCTTCCCATAGTATTAAATTCTGGCCCATAGTATTAAATTGTATCTGGGGGCTTCCCTGGTGGCGCAGTGGTTGAGAGGACGCCTGCCGATGCAGGGGACACGGGTTCGTGCCCCGGTCCGGGAGGATCCCACATGCTGCGAAGCGGCTGGGCCCGTGAGCCATGGCCGCTGAGCCTACGCGTCCGGAGCCTGTGCTCTGCAACGGGAGAGGCCACGACAGTGAAAGGCCCGCTCAAAAAAAAAAAGAGTAGGGGAATTCTCCCTAAACTGATGTAGCAGCAGGGTTCTTCCTAAAATCAAACTTGGCAGGCCAAAGACAAGAACCCAAGATGAGGTCTGATCAGAAAGGGGGCTCAGAGGAACCTGTCTGGGGTTTAGCCAAGCTTTTGTCATTCTTGAGCCTGTCTCTTGTCTTAAGTCCCTTGCAAGGTTATTATGAAGACAACGCAAGGTAGGGCAGCAGAGAAGAGAGGGGAGCTGGAATCCAGCCCTGGCTGTGCTCAGCTCACTGTGCATACATTTTACCTACAGGGCCAGTGAGTGAATATTTTAGGCTTGTGGGTCATAAGGTCGTTGTCTCATTGCTCAGCTCCGCCATCACAGTGTGAAAGCAATAATAGACAATGCACCAATGAATGGGGGTGACTGCATTCCAATAAAACTTTATTTACCAACACAAGATTTGTGCCTGAGACATAGGTTGACCTCTGTCTAGAGGGGGGCGTCTTTTTCCAATTCATACAAGAGTACTGTATAGACCAATGGTGCAGTTTTCATAGGACTTGAATTCTGTTTCCCTCACATTATCAGTTATTATTTATTTTATAACCCAGTGGTAATGTATGTGTTGTGTAAGCCACTTTATAAACCTTTTTGGAATAAAGTGGATATAAATATTTTTAAATGTATTGTCTTGTGTGACTGTCCAAGATTCCAGCCTATGGAACTTGGGGTAGGGAGACCAGGGAGGGGCATTGTCGCAGGAGGTGGCACGGTGGGAATGAGAGCCCCCCCCCGTGCAGGACACACCCAGATGGTCACGGAGATGTCCTGCTGGAGGCACAAGCCACTTCTCTCCACCCCTGGCAACAGGCCAGGATGTGGGCTGCACTTGAGTTGACCCTACTCATTCCTGCAGACTGGCAAATAATACAGATAAAGCAGATGGTCCAGAATGAGAGCACAAGAAAATTAGCCAATAGTTGACTAACCCCATGATAGAGTGATGAGCACCAGTAGTTAGAAGGGCTTACATTTGAGGAAATACAGACAAAGGATTGGGGACCAGGGTAACCAGCAAGAGAACAGAAAATGTGGAAGCAGAGGGTGCCACAGCCCTGGTACTCCCTGGTTCCTGCCTCCTCTGTCTAGCCGGGTTGTGCATGGACTTGTTAATTTACTGAAAACACCATGATGCCATCCATTCTTTCTGCTGGAGCCTTGAAGCTTAGGTTGGGCCAGGACTCATGGTATCCAGTACCCCTTAGCTCTCGTTCTGCATTCTAGACATGGTCATTGCTATTCTGTATTGGCATCCTACCGAGGCAATTGTCCTATAGCTGGCCAAAAAATTCAGAGTGTTTAAAAAGGAGAAGATGACAGCTTTCATCTTTTTCTGGGTCCCTGGACTATTTAAGATTAAGATTTCAGCTTAATCCCTATCATTACAATAATAACTGCATCTACACACCTTGAGCTCAAGGCCTCAGCAGGAGAAAGGGGACTCTACCAAACTAATATTCCCAGCTCTTCCTCTCCAACACACATCTGTACTTTTTTCCTGAATTCAGATTGATTTTTGCAAGGCATTTCATGCCACAGAGCATGGAAGCTGAGTTTTCTGCCATAAGCCCAATAAAGTTTAAGATTGCGTTCAGCATGGTGGAGGCCCTTCAAGACACAAGACCCATGGACCTAGTGGTGAATCCCCATTTTGCTTGCTTGAGGTCGACAAGGATTAACTGGATGCTGTCTAGGAGTCAAGCATTTTGTTCGCACGAATTGAAAGATGTGATTGCAGCTGCAGCAGGGTCAGCCTGTGGAGCCAGGAAGAGCTTTCTAGAGGGAGACAACTTTGCAGCTGTGACTTAAAGCATGAGTAGGAGTCACTCAGAAAACAGAAAGAAGATGAGTCCTCATGGATATAGCTTGCCCATCCGTATGTGTTAGGGTTCTCCAGGGAAATAGAACCAATAGGATAGATATACATATTTCCCTCGACTTACAGTGGGGTTACTTCCTGATAAACCCATTGTAAGTTAAAAATATTGTAAGTCAAAAATGCATTTAATACGCCTAACCTACCAAACATTATAGCTTAGCCTAGCCTGCCTTAAACATGCTCAGAACACTTACATTAACCTGCCATTGGGCAAAATCATCCAACACAAAGCTTACTTTATAGTTAAGTGTTGACTCTCTCAAGTAATTTATTGAGTACTGTACTGTACTGAAGTGAAAATCAGAATGGTTGTCTGGGTACGGAATGGTTGTAAGTGTATCAGTTATTCACCCTCATGATCATGTGACTGATGGACCTGCAGCCACTGCTGCTTCCCAGCATCATGACACTGCATATTATGGGGCTGGGAAAAGATGAAAATTCAAAATTCGAAGTATGGTTTCTACTGAATGCAAATTGCTTTTGCACTGTTGTAAAGTCAAAAAATCATTAAGAAAGGACCCTTCCCTAGAGCCTCACGAGGGAGTTTGGCCCTGCTGACACCTTGATTTTGGACTTCTGGCTTCCAGAACTGCGAGAGAATAAATTTCTGTTGTTTTAAATCATTCAGTTTGTGATGATTTGTTACAGCAGCCCTAGGAAACTCTTACTCTACTTTTATGATTTTTGCCATATCTGCATACTACCTATACTATTGTTTGCATAGCATTCAAACTCAATTCCCTCTTGCTAAGATCAATTTGTTTCAGAAAGACACTTTACGTTAGTCCTTGAAAGAGGAAATGGTGCTGTTTGTTGTAAATATAAGGTGACCATGAAAACAAACATGGTGAAATCAAAATGATGTTATTAAGGGCTAGCTAGATCCCATTGTCAAAGGTGCTCATCCTGCCATCTGCTCTCTCTTTGTTCAAAGGGATATTAGCAAGTGTCCGACGTCAAAGAGATAAAAGAATCAAACCAAGACACCTCTTTGACCTAATTAGAAGGACTGAATGAGAATTTCTCATTCTGTGCTCCAGTGCGACAGAACGAGCCTTCGTGTGTAGTAAAACCACCGCCCACCCACTATGGTCCTGGCAACCACGCTTCCTGAAACTCCAGGCTCCCCGCCCAACCTGCTTTTCATACCCTGCCACCTCCTCCACCTGCTGGCCCAGCCTCATTGACCACACTCCCTCCGCTCACATTGGACCTTCCTGTTCTCCTAAATTATTTGGATGTTGGACTTGCTAGAATGATCCCCTATGTTTTAAATTTTTTTTCTTATTCTCCATCTGTGAGACTTTTCATTCTAGTTTCTGAGAAATTTCCCTGACTTCATCCTCCAAACCTGTCTATTGATTCTTTTTTTTTTTTTCTTTTTTTTTTTCTTTGTCAGATATTCGATTTCCCAGAGCTCTTTCTCCTCCTCTGACGGTTCCTTTTTCACTGTGCCCTGTTGTATTTTATGGGCACAGTATCTCCTCCTACCTCTCTGAGGATATTAATAATAGTTATTTTGAAGTTTCCTCTTCCTTGAATTTATTTCTGTTTCCTCTGAGGTCCTTTGATATTTTTATTTTATCTCTGCTTTTCATTTTGAAGATTTTCCTCCAATGGCCACTGGTCATGGATAACTGTTCACTGATATTGAAGGAGGAGGCAGTTAAAAGCTGGTTGGTGGGTCTTGGGCATGGAAGGCCCCACAGTGGAGCTTCATACAGCGAGAGCTGGTGGAGAGCTTCCTCCATGGGATGCCCAGGCAGTAGCTCTGGGGCCCCCTCAGTCTCATGAATGGTGTTGACCCTGGCCTGGCTGCTGAGGTTGTGGCTGCAGGACAGGACACCATTTATGAATCGGACTTTTGTTTATTACCCTCCCCGTTTCAGCCCTGTGCTCACGTCCACCCTTCCCTGTGAGTGACCCAGCATCGTGGGGCTGGGAGTGGATTTGTGGGTTCAGCACCCTAGGGGCAGAGTGTCAGCTATCCAGCCCCCAGCATAGCCCATCTTCAATGGCTCCCGGTCCTTCTATGGCTGGAGATTCTCCAAGGTTCTGGGAGTTACTGGCTTGCTGGGCTCCCTTATGGGAGCCCTGACATCAGAGCGTCCTCCAGCCCGTTCGGTCGGCTCCTCCATCTGCTTTGCTTTTTAAACATGTGATGACAGCTCATCCTTTGGTATAAATTGTCCTGATCTCTTTGTCCCAGTGGGTTCATACTGGTTTTATTCCTTGTCTTGCCAGGGGACTCATTCAGTCACTGAATAAATACTTGCTGATCCCTTACCCTGTGCCAGGCACTCTTCCAAAGTAATGAGCAGAAACACAGCCGTCCTTGTCCACCTGGAGCTTGCGTTCTAGTGGTCCAAATGCATCTTGTCAATTCCCCATGTTTACTGGAAAATGTCAAACCATCTTCTACAAACGTAAATCAGACCATGTCACTCCCCCAGTGGAAACCCCTGTAACCAAGTCCAAGTTCATACTGCTGGCTGCAGGACAGGCCAATAAATCAAGAGATGAGTTGTTGGGGAAAAGAATAGTGATTTTATTCAGAAAGCCAGCAGACCAAGAAGATGGTGGACTAGCATTCTAAAGAATCATCTTCCCCAAGTTAGAATTCAGGCTTCTTTTAGACTAAAAGGGGAGGGCGTATGGCTGTTTGTTGCAACTTCTTGGTGCTGGAATCCTTTGTTCTTGCAGCTGTCCACATAAGTCTGGTCACAAGGTTCCTCTAAGCCTCCAAGACGAATGTTGTTCTCTGTTCTGCAACTTTTTATCTCTATATGAATGGAAAAGTGTTAAACCTTTAAAGGTCAGAGCTTTGAGAATGGGCTATCATGTATATTTCAGGCTATAGGCAACATTCTTTTATAAAGGGGCAGAGCCAGCATGACTGAGCACACGGGTTAGAGCTAAAGGAATAGATCCAACATGGAGTCAGGTTTGTGCTCTGTTACACCCCTGCGGGATCCTCACACTGCAATTAGACTAGACCGAAGGCCCTCAGCTTGGCTGGAGTGTGTCCTGACACCCCCCAACCAAGTCTCCCCAGGACCCTTCACCCTCACTCCTCTCAGCCTCGATGCTTCCTTTTCTTCCTGCAGCACTGGGTGTCCTGTTTTCATTTGTTATCACACTAAGCTTCATAGCACTCCTTGGAGGCAAGAATTGTTGCCTCCACTTTGTAAATGAGGAAAGTGAGGTGTAGCGAGGTCAAATGACTGAGTTAGGTCAGGTCACAAAGTAAGCAAGTGAAGCCAGCTGGGTTCAAGGAGGGACATCTGACATCCCAGCTCCCCTTGGCCCCCAAACCGCCTCCCTCCCTTCTCTCAAGACCGGTGCACAAAACCATGTTCTCTCTCTCTCTCTCTCCCTCTCATTGGTCCCCCGCCTGCCATCTGTCCGAGAGCAGAGAGGGACCCAAGCACAGCACTGGCAAGACCCAGGAGCCAGCGACCCTGTCTTAGAAAGACCGGCACAGAGATTTACTTCTTTTCTCCTCCACAAACGCGCACAGATCCCAGGGAACTGTCACAAATGCAGCCATTTCTGAGCTTCAAGTTGATGAAAATGAGACTGGAAGAAGCAGAGTCTCCCACAGCATGTTTGGTCCCTTTGAAAGTTATTGGTCAGAATCTGCAGCCACCCCTCCCCCTCCCCCCTCCCTTGCCCACCCCTCCCCCTCCCCCCTCTACTCTCCCCCTTCCAACTCCCCTCCCCCTCCCCCTCCCCTCTACCTCTTCCCCTCCCCGCCTCTCTCCCTTCCTCCCCATGCCCCCCTCCCCTCTACCTCTTCCCCTCTCCGCATCTGTCCCTTCCTCTCCATGCCCACTCACTTCTCTCCCAGCTTACTGACAACCCTCCTGGTGGTCTCAATGCCTTGCCTTCTTTCTCTGCCTCTTTATCCTCCCAGCTGTCGCGCAGGGTCTTTTTCAAATGCTAAGTAAGCAAGTTGCCACTGTGTTAGAAATTCTCCTGCGGCTTCTCCTCAGGTCTCCTCGGATTCGGTGGCCCCTGTTCCTCGCTCCCAACTTAGCTTGTGTTGCCACCCGCCTCGTCCTGCCCTGTGCTGTGTACCCTCCTCCCCCTCCCCCGCCTGCGCTGGCTCTCCTTGGTGTGTCCAGTCCGCCAGGCTCTATGTAGAGAGGTAAAACCTCTGGGCAGCGCTGAGCCATGCAGGTAGTGAGCGCTCAGAGAGCTTTCAGGGGTCAACACTGAGGTTAGGGACAAGGGAACACTGGTGGGGAGAAACCTCAGGATTCAGCCCTGACCTAGGCCCCCTCCTCCCCACCTTTGCTGGTCAGTGATAATGGTGAGGTTGAGAGTAACCGGTTACCTGAGATCCTGTAAACGGATATTCCTCTCTTCCTTGTGAGATTGTTGGCACAGCTGGATTCAAACCCAGGTCGCCAAGACCTGTGGCACTAGCCTCTCTGCTACCCCTGGGTGCTCTGCACCACATCCCCTTTCTTCTCAGACCTTTCTCCAGGGTCCCCTTGGCTCCATCACTTGGTCCTCACTCTCTACAACATCCTTTAACTCCATTGCTCGGTCCACTCTCGGACATCTCATCCTTATGCAGACCGCAGACGCCCTTTCTGACCTCAGGGAGCCTGGTTCTTCCTGGACCTCTATTCCCCCATAATCATCTCCAGAGGAGGCAGATCATCCCCCCTTCCACCCAGAGGTCAAGAGGGTTCTCTCCTTTTCATATAATCCCATAAGAGGGTTTTATGAGCTGAATTGTGTCCCCCAAAATTCATATGTTGAAACCCTAACCCCTAGTACCTCAGAATGTGGCAGTTTTAGGAGACAGGGTGTTTAAAGAGATGACTAAGATTGATCATATGGGTGGGCCCTAATCGAATATGATTGGTGTTCTTGTAAGAGGGGGAGGATTAGGACATAGACATGAACAGAGAGACAGCCGTGTGAGTTCACAGCAAGAAGACGGCCATCTATAAGCCGAGGACAAAGGCCTCAGAGGAAGTCACCCCTGCCCACACCTTGATCTTGGACTTTTAGCGCCCAGGAGTATGAGAAAATAAATGTCTGATTTTTAAGCCCTCCATCCTTCCTGCCCCATCTGTGGTATGTTGTTATGGCAGCCCAAGCAGTCTATACTGAGGGCTGACGGTCCCTCTGGTGCATCCTTGGGGCCTCAAGCAAGTACAACCCCTAGATCCCAGCCCTGCCTAAAGCCAGCTACCTGAGGTCATTTCCTCCAAGGAGGCAGGGCACAGGTATTCTCCTCCTTGTGCACGTGATGAATTAGGATCTTTGTGGAGGTGACTCCGTGACTAAGAACAGTGAAGATCATGGCCCAGGGGCTGCTGGCATCAGTATTGCCAGGATTACAGCTGGAGCCACCATTGTCTGAGACAGGACGTGATGAAAGCGTGCACGCGTGGGGCTGCCGGAATCTCAGGGCCACATCCAGTGCACAGGGCGTCTGCCAAGCCCACTGCTTCTTTCCTGGGGATAATTTCATGTGTTTCTTATTCTGGTGAAGCTGCCCCTAACCAGACCTATCCTGCAGCTGGCTGAGAGCTATTTCATTATCTCTTCACTCAACAGATTAAAAAAGAAAATGGAACACAGTGGGCTGCATCAGAGCAACCCCTTATTTTTAATCCAGGGTCCTCCCTTCCCTCCCAGACCCACTCCCAAACTTCTCCAGTGCTACCCAGAGAAACACAAAAGGCCAAACTTCTGTGCTGAAATTACGCTATGAAATAGAAGGGTGTTGCTTGGGAGACATACAGGAACTGTACTAATGCTCTGTCTAATTTTGTGAATAGATGTTATATAGAGAAACGCCTCATGCTTAAGATGAGGTTGACTTTACAGCCCCTCTCCCTCTCTCTGTGTATATACAGGGACTTAAACTCCCTGTTTGAGCTTCCTCATCCATCAAATGGGAATAATTGTCCTTCCAGAGGGGTGGTTGGAAAGATTAATTAAGATAAAGGATGTAAAGTCACAGCAGTTTCTGGCAATGGAAACTTGGGGAATCATCAATTCCTTCCACAGTGTATTCGGAGCTTACTATGTGCCAGGCACTGCTCTCTACTTGAAGCGGAGTGGACAAAACTCAGGCAGGTTCTTACCCTCCTGGAGATTACACTCCAACAGGGAGAGACAAGGAGTGACAAGAAAACAGGTGACACATGTAGTCATTCACACTGTGTTATTGCTGTGCAGGTGTATCCTGGGTGACAGGACAGAGAGCTGGGGTGCAGGGTAGGCTAGTAGGGAACAACGACCTTTGTACCGTGAGCAGGCTGCTTGACTTCTCTGAGTCTGCAGAATAAGCTAAGAATTGCATGATTAGAGGTAAAAGCAGGACTAGCTACATAATTAGAGGGGTCCAGTACAAAATGAACATGCAGGCCCCCTGTTCAGATCTCATTAAGCTTCCCTCTCAGCTGTGTCTTCCTTTCCCTCGGGTGGAAGGAACAGAGGGAGATGTGACAGAGGGCCCCTCAGTCCCTCTCCGTGGTCTTCTTCCTGAGGCTGCCCCAAGAGGTTAATTCTCAACAACTTGCAGCAAAAAGACCCCAGCTTTCCATCCTGGTCTCAGTTCTGCTGCTTTCTGTGGCATTTCCCGTCTCCAAACCAAGATTTATGTATAATTAAGCAATTAAAATTTTTTGACGTATTAACTGAGACTTCCCAACAAGCCTAGGCTAATTCTTTTGTATACATCATTGCAATGAATCCTCAGAACAACCCTTGGAGGTGGACGTGATGATTATCCCACTTTACAGATAAGGAAACTGAGTCTCAGCAAGGTTACAAGACCCAGGGCTAGTTTGTTTCAGATACACCTAAGGTCCCTTCCAGCGTTGACAGGCTGGGGTTCGGTGACTCTTACACATTTTGGCAGCGTGCTCCCTTGGATGAAGTATCAGAGATTGGGCCCTAAAAATAGCAACTCTTAAAATATTAATTCACTGTAATGCTTCACATAGACCCGACTTTCTAACCAGGCCTCCCTCATTCCTAGTAAAATCAGAGAAGGGAAATCCCTCTTTCTGTGGTTCCAATCTGGGCCCTGCCATCAGCCTTGGGTGGGTGGGTGTCAGGGGCTGTTTTCTTCTTTCCTTTGCCAGCTGATCAGTACCTGCCATGTCTGGTTGCTTTAGAACCCACTAAAATAGAGCCTGCTCTGCTCACTTCTGCACACAGATCCACGCTGTGAGTCAAAAGGTGATTCTCCCCCCTCCCCATCCCCCCATCACGCCAATCAAACTGAGCGGGCCTGCCCCTAAGGGGGCCCACGGGACTCAGCAGCTATAACACAATCCTCCTAACTTATTCCCAAAGGAATCAGAGCCCGTTACCTGAGCCCCGTGTTTTAGTGAAAGACGCCTACGTGCCAGGGATTGGAGACTAAGAATTCTGGGCGATTCCTCTCCTGAATTCAGCCTCCCATTGTGAACCAACTCAGATATCTGTCTTGCCCCTTAAGCAGAGCAGGGCTCTCAAACCCCAAGAGGCATCAAAATCCCACTGGAGCTTATCAAAATACAGGTTCCCAGGCCCGGCTCACAGAATCTGAGGCTGTGGCTGGTCTAGGGTGGGGCCTGAGTTGCTGTATTACTCAAAGAACCCTAGTTTCTGGAGCTAGAAGACTGGACCAACCCTGAGAAACAGATGAAGAGGAATCATGGGGGCAGGCAGTCCTGAATGCTGGGCCTTCACCCACTCAGTTATCCAAACAACTGTTTATTGAGTGTGTTCTTTATGGCAGATAGTGTTCTAGGTCCTGGTGTTACAGCAATGGGGGGAAACATCCCTGGGGTTTATAGCCTAGTCTGGAGAGGGAAACCACGAAAACCAGTCAGTAAGCAAAAGTCAGGTGGTGAGGAAGCCGAGGTGGAGGTAAACAGTGGTCTGGAGGGAGGGGGTAGGAGGAAGGTAGTAGAAGCGGGAAAACAAATTCTTGGCGATAGAAAGAGCACTGGCCGTGGAGAAGGATCAAGCCAGACCTAAGCACAGATTTCTAAGGACGTATTTGTAATTTAGAGCAAGTAATTGAACCTCTCTGAGACTCATTTGCCTCGTCTGTAAAAAGGGAGGGAGAAACAAAATTATTTCCTAGCTCCTTTTTTAGCCATACAATACCTTTCTCACTGACTCAGTAAGATCCAGGCGGTTAAGCAGGTTACAATAGTCAGGAAAGCAAAATTCAAACCCCAGCCCTGAGGCTAACTTACCGATTGACCCAAGGGAATGACTCACCTCACCTGAAAGTCATTCTGTTGGTCTGGAAAATGACAGGGTTATTCCTGAGGGTGGTCAGGTGTCCCCCTGCCTCGTGCTCTTAGATTCCAGTAGGAATCACATGAATAGAATAAGACCTTGACATGGAGTCTAACTCTTTCCAGTGTTTTCCTCAGAAAGTAGGATTAAGAACCTGAGGCCTATGTCTGAGCATCTTAATGGAAAAGCAAAGAACTGGGAGCTGTGGGAGGGACCACGGAACTCCTGAAGAGTCACAGCACTTCTTAGGCTCCGCCACGTGGAACCCACCACGATTACTGAATCCGAGAGGGAAATGCAGGACCAAATGACTGCGGCAGTTTGAAAGCTGCCAGAATTGAGTGAAATAAAACGGGAGCTGAGCCGTGGTCTCTGGGGAAGCTGAGAGAGTTGGGGGGATCCCCTGCCTGGACCACCCCCTGCCAGGACCTGACACTAAGTGGCCTGGTTCTCCCTCGGGACCTTTGGACTCATACGTTAGGGTTCTGGCCAACATTTACCCAGTGCCTTGGGACAAGTTTATAGATGTAGGAACTTAATCAATAGTTGTCAAAAGCCCAAACCGTGCCAGGTTGCTGATCTAGAGGTGGGCCCGGCTTCGATGGAACTCAGAGCCTACTGGGAAAGAAAAACATCATTCAGATAATCACACACACGTACACACTGCCTGTGGTCACAGCCAGTGAACTTCAGGGAACAAGACAATGCAGGACAGTGACCAGGACCATCCAGGACTTCAAGGAGGGCTTCTCAGAGGCAGTGGCGGCTGAGCAAGGGCAGCCAGATGCAGGGGGGTGACCAGGAGGCGATTGGAGAGCTCCAGACCGGGAACAGCGTGCTCACGGACACAAGGACTGGGCGTCTGCCCCACCCAGGAAATGAAAAGAGCATTGGGCATCAAGAGAGCTGCGTTCAAATCTCTCTGCTGCCACTTTTAACTCTGACCGTGGAAAGTCACTTCACCTCTCTAGGCTTCACCTTCCTTGTCCATGAAAAGAAGATAATGCTGGTTCCACAGGGCATTCATGTGGGTTAAACGAATTACAGTATGGGAAGGGGGTTTGTGAACTGTACAGCTGTGTACATGTGAAGGATGGTCATAATCATTTTCAGGGTCGGCTCTTCCATCTCCTTTTCTGCCCCATCCTGTTCCCTCTAAACTCCCTGCTAAGTGAGGGTGGGTCCAAGTGGGAAAAATGTTCACCATTATTTGAGCACCTACTCTATGCTAGGAACTGAGCTAGGTCCTTTACGTTCATTATTTCATTTCATCCCCATTTTACAGATGAGGAAAACTGAGACCCAAGCAGTCGTAGAGTTCATGTGTGAAGGGCTTCAAAGCTTTATCCATCATCACAGGCTGTCCTGCGGTCACTGCAGGGCATGGGCAAGCACCCTATCCTTCTTACACACTTTTATTGTTTTCCGTAGGCTGTGCAGTGGCGCTTAACTTGAGGAGTTCACAGACTGACTCATGGACAGACCTTTGTAATTTAGTGTTCCTAGAGCAACTAGAAAGAAATAAAACTGGGCTGGGTGGGTCTGCCTGGGCTTCACGGACCCTTCCTGACCTACCTGGGAAGGCGACACCCTCATTGTGTCTAGGGCAGCGTGTTGTTGGGCTCACCCCATCCATGAAGGAATTAATTGAGCCCAGTGCATCCCTGGACCTGTTTGTAAATCCTGAAACTCTTGAATTCTCCATGAGGTATACTTGGCAATTAGCCGAATGCAATTGCCTTAGTAACCAAGTTTACACCCAGGCCCCATGGAGTGGCATAGCGTTTGAATGTGATGAATCAATGTCAGCCATGCTGATGTTTGTTCTTTGCAGGATGAAAGAAAAACCAACAAACCCCAAGCATGGCTTGACCAGATGCACTTTCTCTCCCAAAGGATAAAGTGAGAGGAAAATGATTTGAGTTGCAACAAGAGGTTTTAAGCCAGATGTAAGAAAGAACTGACTCACCAGGCTGTGTGCCCATTTTAAAAATTGTTTCCGTACCTTTAAATCAAGACCTGGGTCTCTAACTGGTACATCCAGGCTCTACCATGAACTCTGTGACCTGGAGAAAATGTTTAACTGCTCTCAGCTGCAGTCTTGTCCAGTAAAATAAGGATAATAATATTACCTACCTGTGTTAGTTTGCTTGGGCTGCATACAAAGTACCACAGACTAGGTAGCTTAAACAGCAGAAGTTTATTTGCTTATAATTCTGGGGGCAGGAAGTTCAAAGTCAGTGTGTCAACAGGGTTTCTTCTGAGGCCTGTCTTCTTGTAGACCACCACCTTCTCCCTGTGTCCTCACATGGTCGTCCCTGTCTGTATGTACAGCAGAAATTAACACAACATTGTAAATCAACCATACTTCAATAAAATAAATTAAAAAAAATAATAAACACTTCTCCAGGAATGGGCCTGAGGCCTGTGACAGCTGTGCCTTATTCTGAAATTGTGTCCTCATGACTCTTCCGGGCTCCTCTTTCCCTCTTTTTGTACAAGTACAGTGGTAGTGGTTGCTAGTTTTCTTTGATGCCCTCAGTTGATGGCTTCCAAAGTTGACAGCCACATCTCAGCATTCACTTTTTATTTTTGAGATTATGTTAGAATATGGGATCCCAGACACCGGCCACCAGCGCTATGGGTACCAGAGGGCAATTAAGGGAATTTATGTAAGAAGGGACAGATGTATGTTTTGTAAAGCCGTTCGGGTCATATTAAAAAAGAAATACAACCTTGTATGTGGGTGTTGTAATAAAGAAACATATCCTGAAATCCAAGTAACATAATTTTGCTGATCAAATAACATATGTATTATAGGCATGCTCCTGGAATTATGAGGTTCGTTTTCTTCTTGAGTTATTTCCCCCAGGTAGAGGACATTGATCTAGAGGCAAGTTGAGAATGGGTCTTGTCTGCTGACATGTGACCTTTGACCCTCTGTAAATACTTCTTTCTTCGTCAATAAAATAGGAGTAGTGAGTGATACCTGCCTCTAGAGTTGTGTCAGAATTGAGCGGGGTGACACAGAAGGTGATGCCACAGCACCTGATCCAGAGAAGCCACACTCCTTGTGAAACCCACGTGACCCGCCCACGTGGTGCCCGGCTCACAGTAGGCTCTCCAGGAAGTGCAGCTGTGAGTAGTATCAGGACTTCCGATAATGTGGAGGCATCGTGTTGGGGGCTGGGGGCTGTACATGGTCCCTGCCCTCCACAGGAGGCAGGAGAGAGACAGGAGAAAGAAGTGAAATCTAACCAGTAGCAACAATATGCGGTTTCAGAATCGGTACCCAGTTTCCGGAAGGACAGTCCACAGCAATACGGTGAGAGATTCCAAAATGTGAGAACCAAGCTCATCAGCCTCCTGTCCCCCATCGGCTTGCTGCTGGATGGGTGCCGGCTGGCCACAGAGGTCCACAGCCAAGGTGCATCCCACCCATTCAACCCTGGCTCAGTCACTGCCTCCAGCCTCCCTCCCCGGTGCCCGTTCTGGTAGCTCATCCCCAAGACTGAAATGTCTTTGCTCCTTCGGTAACTAACAACAGGCGTGCATCCTACAGGCCTGGCCCTTGGCTGGTTGCTCTCATAAAACCCCACGTACATCAGACGGAATCATCTAGTACCCAGCCAGCCTGGAGGAAAATCCCAGGTATTGCCTCCTAAGTCTACCAACCTGAAGTTGGCTCCATAATCAAATAAAGCCCCTCATAAGTGGTCTCAACCCACCTGTCTAAACCCATCTCCCTCTATACCCAACAACCTCTAACCCACCACTCTGGCAAGACCAGTCTTCTCCAGCCTCAGAGCTGGCCATCCTTCCTCCTGTCCCCAGTCCTGCCTGTAACGCCTTCCATGTAACTCCTTGGACAGCAGTGAGGAACTACAGAAGTTTCTGGATCACACGACTGAAACTATCGAATTTGCATTTCAGAACACGATAAAGATAAGCTCCTGTAGTAGTTAGGATGTAGGTTTAGGCGCGTTAACAATGGGCAAAATAAAAACGACTAAAACAAACAAATCCTCACCGTAACTAAGTGGAGTATGTGTTATTTTCCAGTTTACAGCTGAGGAAACTGAGGCTCGCCCTGGGCATTGTGCCAGGACCTCAGGGCCAGCAAATTCAGGACTGGAATATGACCACTGTGTGTCCACCACCTCCTGCTACTTCTGTGATGTCAACAGCATGTTCTTTCTCTAGGGGTAAAATATCCACAGAATTTCGTTTCACAGATGTGACTCTTTTTCCACCAGGTTTTTATTTGTCTTTATTGCTGCGTAAGATCATGGACGTATAACACTCAGAGACCCCCAGCAAAGGCACACGTGCAGAAATGTCCCCACGGCCCTTTTTTGCAGTCTGGACCAGAGCCATTTCGGTGCTATATTTTTTTTTTAAATAGCCCAACTGACAATTTATGCTTTGTTTTATTTGGGGGTTAGGGGATAATTCAAAAGCAGAACCAGGTTTTATAGCCCCGCATGCACACCTTCTATCAAAGTGTCATTTTGCCCAGCTCTGAAATTATGGGCCTGTCCTCAGAAAACATTGTCGCAGACTTGCCCATCCTCGCAATGCTTCTAATGCCCTCTCTGAACACACAGGCCCATTTTCAGCAGGATGACGTGCTTGGGCTGAGATATGATCCATGTGAAAAGTGGAACCGGAGGAGATGGTCCTGGAACCCGCTAACCTAGAGGCTCTGATAAGATGCTTTGCCCATAAAATGTTATTCTTATTAAATCCCGAATGAATCAGGCTCCCGTCTCGTACGTGAGGCTTTGCAGGAGTCTGCCTGATGAGTCTCCTATGAAAGAGATCTAATTCGCTTTGCTAAAAGCTCAAGAATCCGCCCCTGAGGCCTCCCTAGCTCCTTTTAAAGAGCAGAGATAGGACCCTCATCGTTATTTATTTCAGCACTTCTTACGCACTGGGAGTCCTGCTAAACCTTGCGTGATAGCACCTCCGTGTATACGCCCAGCGACTGTCAGATAGGGACCATCATTCCCATTTTCCAGATGAGGAGAGTGAGGCCCAGAGTACGTTGCCCAACATCATATAGCTATCATAACGGTTTTCTGTCACTGCGGAACAAATTTCCACTAAATGAGCAGCTTAAAACAAACTCGTATCTATGTATTTCCTCAGAGTTTCCACAGGTCAGGAGTCTGGCCACAGCGTAGCTGGCTCTTCCGCTCAGGGTGTCACAAAGCTTCGACCCCAGTGTCCACTGGGCTGCACTCCTTTCTGGATCTTTCTGGATCTTTCCCAAGCTCTCCTGGTTGTTGGCAGAATTCAGTCCCTTGTGGCTACAGGAATGAAGTCCCCCTGTTTCCTTGCTGGTGCTCAGCTCCTAGAGGCGCCCGCAGGTCTCTGCCATGTGGCCACTCCTGCTCCAGCCCACCAGGACTCAGTCTGATAGCCTGTAATCATGGGAATGACCCCACCACCTTTGTCCTGTTCCCTAGGCTGGACAGATGTCACAGGTTAAACCATTCACCCTCCCAGCTTTCCGTGGACTCATCTGCAAGATGAGAGCTTGCTCCCGGGTTGCGTCTAACTGACTGTTTCTTGTCATTCACATGTCAACCTAATGTCACGTCTTCTGAAAGTCCTTCCCTGGCCACCTATCAAAAGCAGGTCTCTTTTCTAGACCCTGATTTGTTCTCTTCAGAGCACTTGTCTCAACTTGGGGTCGTGTCACTTATTTGCTCCTGTCAGCCTCCTAGAAGCGAGTTCCGTTTGCTGGGTCTGCCTTGTTCACTGTTGCAGCCCCAGTGACCATGGAAGGGATGCCCCCAAGATGCTTGAGGACCATTGACTCCCCTCCGTGCTAAGAGCCGACACAGAGGCATGTGTCAGACCTTTAGTCCACACCACAAAGGAAGCCTAGGCACAGGGAGGTCTCCCCGATAGCAGGAGAGGCGCTGGGGTGTCAGACAGTCTGCTCCCGAGCAGGATTCGCCTGGGCAGGACACCCTCTTTCCTTAGAGCCATGGGGTCTAGTTTACCAAGCCACTCGTATCTGTGCCCCTGTTTGGTCCTCATGATATGAGAGACCATGAACGGAGGCCTTTCAGAATGCGGGCTCTGATGGATGGTGGGCCTATCCAAGGTCACACCGTGGTCAGTGGGGGAAGCTGGCTGCCACTTGACATGTACCCACCTCCTTCATTAGCTCTCTTTCTGCTCTTCCAGATGTGTAGCCTCCTGTGGGCTGCTGCAGCAAATTATCACAGAATTGGTGGCTTAAAAAAAACACAAATTCGTGACCTCACGGTTCTGGCCAGGACTGAAATTAAGGTGCCAGTGGGGTCAGCCTTCTCCAGAGGCTCCGGGGAAGAATCCTTTCCTTCCTCTTCCAGCTTCTGGGGGGTCCTGGTTCTCCTTGGCTTGTGATCTCTGCCCCTGTCTTGACATGGCCTCTTCTCTCCTTTGTGTCTGTGTCCAAACCTCCATCTCTTTTCTAAGACGGCAGGCATTAGGACCCCCCAAACCCAGGGTGATTTCATCTTGAGATCTTTAACTAATTCCTTGAACCTGCAAAGGCCCTGTTTCAAAATAATATCACTTTCTGGGGTCCTAAGTAGATGTGAATTCTGGGGGGGACACTCTTCACCCTACTACACAAGGTCACCTCTCCTTAGGTCTGCCACCACTGCCCCATCTTTCTTGGCTCTGACACCCTGGTCTCCACTCGTCCGTGTGATTCCCTGGCCGGCCGTTCCCTCTCCAGCTGCCCCAGTTCCATCTCCCCCAGGCTCCAGAGCAGTCTCCCTGCACCGTGGCTTCTGTGCCACCCCACCTGCATGTCTCCCTCTCCCACTGATTCTGAGCTTCCAGAGGGGAGGGACTGTGTCCCCAGCTCTCTGCCCAGACCTGCCAGGAGTAAGCATTTGAGGACTATCCCGGGAATGCCCTGGAAGGAAAAGGAAGAAGTCAGAGGAGGGAGCGAGGGATGAAGAAGGAAGAAAAGGAGAGGGGTGGGCAGAAAAACCCCAAACAGGGCAGTTTCAGCATCAGCGGAGGCGGCAGCTCAGGCCAAGGACCTTGCAGGCCTTTTGGGTTCATGCGCCTGGTCCGCGGCCACCTCCTCCGAGACCCGCACACCCCAAACAAGGTCATCCCAGTTCTAGTGACACCGTAAAGAAAGGATGCTCTTGAATATTTGCTGCTGTGTTTTCATTCTTGACAAGTACTTATTTTCCCTTTTCTCACCTTTTCTGGAGAAACCCTCCTGGGAGAGGCCCTAGACAGGCGCCAAGTGTTTGCTGATTTGAGCCACAAACACTTGACTCCAGGTCTTCCCTCTTTTGTTTTAATTGTGTGAGCTCTCAAGTTCATCCTCCCCCTGGGGACTCCCCCTAGCGACCAATCTCTGTTCACCAGGGACATGTGTTTGTGAACTCGGCAGCTGGGGTTCCATTGGCTTAATGCTCATCAGTATTCACAAGTCACAGTGAAAATGAAAATTTAAAGCTATGGTTTGAGTGTATCTTTCTTCCCCAAAGCCGTAGGCATCACCTCATGTTGTTACAAAATAACCATGGTGTGTTTTCAGGTAGAATTGCTATTTGATAAACTCAGGAGCAATCGCTTTTTATTTCGAAGAAAGCTGTCATGAGTCTCAAAAGATTTGACATTTACTCTAAATGAGTGAGTGGGGCTTGCATTTCTAAAACCTGTGGCTTTAATAGGAAGCTTTGGAAAGTGTATGCATGTTAATGATGGGTAAATCAGAGCTGAAGCTGTCCACTGAGTTTCTCCAAGGCTGTGTTTCTCTCACATTCATTCTTCCGTGTTTCCTGTGTGTTGACAAAAGTTCTTTCCCCCCACCCACCACCAAACTCTGCTCAGGCTCTTCTGAGTTCTTCTGAAACCCGCCCTCGTCTTTCGTACTTCTGTGTTGTCTCTGCATTGTCCGGTATTAGCAAGAAGCTGCTAAGTTGGTTTAGCCAGAATCCCCCATCCTCCTCACCTGCCCACCTTCTGATCCGGTTGCCCATGCCCTGGGTGGTTTGATCACCCTGGCCTGCCGTCTGCAGGAATCCTGAACCCCCCTCACCTCTGATGTCTCCTCTTAGTAACTTTCCATCCGCCGATCCCCACCTGCTCCTCGGCTACAAATCCCCACTTGTCCCGGTTGTGTTCAGAATTGAGCCCAGTTCTATGCTGAGGTGTCTTTTCCCCTTTGGTGATTGCAGTTGAATAAAATCTGTCTTTACTGCTTTAACTACTGTCTTGGTTTTCCTTTGACTGTGTCTGCTGGTGACAGACACCATGCTAGGGGTGCAGAAGTGAAGAAAGCAAAACCCCTGCCTTTAAAAAGCACAGCTTGGAGTTGGGAGCCCTTTGCTATAATGATGACATAGAGCAGAATTTTCCAGAAACTCCCCAGCCGAGATTTCACTGCACATGGCCCGCTGTGTGCAAAAGGGATCAGCAAACTTCTGAAGGACCAGATAATAAATATTTCAGGCTTTGAGGGTCACATCAGTCTGTGTTGTACATTTCTTTTCATTTTTGCTTTGTGCGTGTGTGTGTCTTTTGTTTTTTACAATCTTTTAAAAATGGAAAAGCCCTTCTTAGCTCACAGACTGTACAAAAACTGGCTGATGGCTGGGTGTGAGCTTTTAAGAAACTGAATTGACATCTTCAACCCTGATTTAGGCATCATGAATGTGCATACACTTTCCAAAGCTCCATGTAAAAATCACAGATTTTAGAAACTCAAGCCCCATTCACTTCTTTATAATAAATGTCAAATCTTCTGAGATTGTACAAAAACTGGCAGAGGCTGTGGACATGGCTGACCAGGAAAAGTCACCGAACCTCCCAGAGCCTCAGTTCCCGGGTCCATAGAGCAGAGACCATTACACCTGGGAGGTTTAGTACCTAGCAAGGTGGGAGGGCTAAATTCCATCAGGAAGGGTAAGTGTCTGTACCCACCAGTAGAGACCCTGTGCTCAGTGAGCAGTCACTCCTGGGACTCAAGAGGCCAGAAATCGTTAAGAATATCGAGGAGAAAAATATTCACACGATGCACTTGCAGCTCCAGGAAAAGGAAAGGGACGGAAGCAAGAACACGGGGCTCCGCTATCATATCACTCTTCTACTCCCTGTCTGAGCCCTCATGCCGGGGGAGAGACAAGCACGCTAGGTGTTGTCAGGCACGTATCCCCGGTTGTCATGTTTGTCACGTGCTCCCCGGTAGGCTCCAGAAATCACCTTTTCAGCTTCTTTGTTTTCTCTTACAGAGACATCAAGCCAGACAACATACTGCTGGATGAACACGGTAAGCCTGTTATGAACGCTTTCTAGAGACTATTTCAGTGGGAACTTTGAGGCTCTGGGAATTTGGTCCTGGTCCTGGTCCTGGTGAGTTGGATTTTAGGGTTGACTAGAAAGCCTTCTTTTGTTTCAATCCTGGTGAATGAACACCTGTGTAAATTTCTGGTCTGTGTCCTGCTGCGGTGAGTTAAGTCCAACGTATTTGATGGTTTCATATCTAAAGACATCACCGTTCACATCCTGGTGTGAGGACAACAGGGCAGAAATGGCAATGGGATACCAGGTTGGAAAGCTCTGAGCCTTTCACCCCTGCTCTCCGACCTGTGAACCCGGGGCTTCAGAAATGTCACTCACCTCTCTAAGCCTCAATGTCATCTTCAGTAAAACGGGGAAAATGATACCCACCTTCCAGATTGTCATGGGAATCCAATGCGGTAGGGTGTGCTTGGCAAGCTGGAAACCAGTCATCAGTAATCCTCTAAGCCTTCCCTCATCCAGGCTTCTCAAGCTTTTATGTGTGTATGGAGTGTGGGCATCTTCTTAAACTGATTCAGTGGAGTGAGGTGGACCTGGCAATCTGCATTTATAACAGCTCCCAGTTGAGGCTGACACTGCTGGTGCACGGAGAAGGCTCCACGTCAGCGGCTCTCCAACTCTGGTCTTACCGGAATCCCCTGGGGGACTGGGTAAGAATCAGAGGCCAGACCCTGTCCTGTTTAGAGAGCCTGGGCCTCTGTGTTCTGAGTCAGTCCCAGGGATGTGGCGCTCAGTCAAGTCAGGACCACAAGTCCAGGGCACAGCCCAGCGATGGCTGACAGTCTACCGCAGTCCATGCCAAAGGCAGCTTTGCAGCCAACCATCATGGCAGTCTTGGAGACTAAATTCCCTGATGCTGCTTCAGGAACTCATCTCCCAAGGGCTTTCAGGGGTGTGGGCTGGAGTGAGCAGGTGGGGATTTTTCTGATGTGCTGCTGAATCTTTCAGGGATGAGTCTGCCGCCTCATCTACGCGGCTCCTCTGACCTACCTCCCCCGCTCCCTCCCAAAGGCTGAGGCTGTGGCTCCAGCCCGAAGCCCCTCTAGGACTTGTGTGTGTCTCCAGTGTGTCTCAGGGAATCCTACCTCGTTGTATAAACCCCTTGGTACCGGGAGACAGAGAGGGAGTGGTGGATGGGACCATCTGGGCTCCAGTCTCCTGCCAGAGGCTGAAACCAGACCCAGTGCTTTGGGGGCAGAGAGGTGAAATCCCTGTACTCCCGAATGGAAGGTCAAGGATGACCTTAGGTTGCTAGGGGGAAACTGAGCAGAGCTGAGGCTGCAAATCAAGGTCCCCAGTTTGTATCTAAAAGGCAGGAACCCCAGACCTGGGTCTCAGCTGGTCCCACAACTAGCTGTGTGTCTTCAGGCAGGTTGCAAAGCAAGTAATACCACCTTGCAGGGTGGCAAAGGTCTAAGACAAGATGGTGAAGATCAGCCACTGTCCCAGCACCAGGACATAAAGGTGCTCACGAGGGCTTGTATTAGCTTATAGTTGTCGGCCTCTCCTGTCCCTTCTCTGCTCAGATCACAGAAGCAGGTGAGGTGGAGGAAGAAGAGGCACAGGCTGGGTGATGCAGGACCCCTGGCAGGGCTGTCCTGGAAACCAGGGGTGTGGAGGGCAGGGTTCTGCCTGGGATCCTCATGGCCCCTGCCTAGAGACTTGAGACAGACTTTTGGACAAAGACCTTTCAGGCCCTGGGCAGCTTTCCAGAAGCAAAATCAGGGCAGGAACACCAAGCAGTAGGAATAATTCAGCCATCTCCTCTAGGATGAAATGAGACTCAGTAAGCCTGTGGGGTAAGCAGGGCCTGCCTGACGCCGTAGTTCCTGCCCGATGCTACGGCCTCGGGTCAGAGCTCACACAGCCTTCTCTGGGTTCCCTCGTTCCTGAGCTCCTGGATCTCCGTCCATCCCTTCCTACCTCCCCTTCTGTGCTCGTCCTCACCTCTCCCCCTCAGCCCTTTCCCACTTTCCTCCCAGATCTCCCCATCCTTCACCACCTCCCACATGCCTTACACAGTGTCCTGACCCTGGCCTCTGGCTCTGCAGCATCCCACACACTCCCCAAGGATTCGAACCCTCCTCTCTCTTCTCTAAGCTCCTTTTTCATCAAGCTTGCTCTCGAGACAGAGCACCGAACACTATTCCATACTAAGATGTGAATGGCTGATACCCTCCCCTCCATCAGCTTTTAGGCAGTGCAGAAGGAAAATCAGGAGCAGAGAATTCTCAAAAAACACAAATCTTCTCCCCTAAGAGAGAAGGACAAGAGAGGAGACTGCCGCTATGTTTCTCCTTTCCCTGATTTATGACAGGAGATAGATGCTCATCAGCTTTTCTTTCTTTTTTTCTTAGTCATTGTTGCCTTTTTTCCCCCTCCAGCTTTATTGAGGTGAGATTGGCAAATAAAAACTGTATATGTTTAGGTTGTACAATGTGATTTTTTAAAGGTGTACAACATGATGATTCAATACACATATACATTGTGAAATTAACAACACAAGGTAATTAACGTATCCATCACCTCTTATAGTTACCTTCTTTTGTGTGAGTGGTGAGAACATTTAAGATCTACCCTCTTAGCAAATTTCAACTACACAATACAGGATTATTAACTACTGTCACCATGCTGTACATTAGATCTCCTTACCCTTTTGTTAAATGCATTAAAAAAAAAACAGCTTACAAAACAGATAACTATGTGTTTCTATTTAAAGAGTTTGCTGATTGATCTCATTAAGTGTTTTCTCAGAGACCAAGTTGGTTGCTGTGTTTACAGTGAGTTATAAGCATAATTAAATAAATGCATTCATATTTTATTTAAAATGTTCAAGATCTGCTGGTTACACAAAATCCAAGACTCTCACAGAAGTGTCTCTGCTCCCCCGGTGTCTGCTCTGCTTTCTGATCTTTCAGGCTGGTTTTATCTCCTAGAATGGGCACTAATTCTACTTTGAGATTTGGGGTCTCTTGGCTAGCTGCAAAAGCAGAGGGAGACCATATCTGGAGGTAAAATGAAGTTGAAGGAGGATGTAGCATCATAGCACAGTGTGAGAGGAAGAGTTGAGAGTGCTTTAGGGCTGAGGGCAAAGTGCTCTAGGAAATGGGGAATTTAAAACTGTAGAGGGAAAGGGAAGGGATTGCATTCATTTTCTGTTGGTACAATAATGCTGAGTGATGAATAACCTCGTGAATTTAATGGCATAAACAAGAAGCATCCAGTTAGCTCACAGGCCTGTGGGGTTAAGCTCTTGTAGGCAGGGCTTGCTCCTAAGACTGAGGTCCTGCAGGGTCAGCCAGGCAGCTACGGTGACGTTGGCTGTGCTCCCTCCCATGTCTGGGGGTCGCCTGGCTGCCAGCTGGTACACCACGACCTTGGCTCATTGACCGTGCGACTCGGCCCAGCTCCTCATGGCTCACCTTCTGGAAGGCCAGCCCTGTGTGACCTCGCGTGGCCATAGCAGAAACAGAGGCAGGGAAAGCCCAGTCACTTAAGCCACCACCTGCATCACATTTGCTGCCATCCCAGTGGGCAAAGCAACTCACAAGACCCAACCGGGTCGGGGTTGGGCACTGCCAAATGACATGGCAAAAGGAAGGATACAGAGGAGGAGGAACTGCGGAGATTAATGCAATCATCCAGCAGATGCGCAGGTCGGGGGCTGGTCTCTAACACATGGGAGCTTGACTTCCCCCCACATGAGCATAGAGCCAGGAGTCAGAGACAGAAGGTCAATGCCTGTGTTTTGCCCTGAGTGTCTACTGAGGACCCTTGGTCAAAATGTACTGACCATATACTGTCAGCTCTCTTATCTGGGGTATCACATTCTCGAATTGAACCAACCTCAGGTGGCAAACATTCAGGAAAAAAACTCCGGAAAGTTCCAAAAAGCAAAACTTGAATTTTTTTTTTTTTTTTAAATTTTGACATCTTTATTGGAGTATAACTGTTTTACAATGGTGTGTTAGTTTCTGCTTTACAACAAAGTGAATCAGTTATACATATACATATGTTCCCATATCTCTTCCCTCTTGTGTCATCCTCCCTCCCACCCTCCCTATCCCACCCCTCTAGGTGGTCACAAAGCACAGAGGTGATCTCCCTGTGCTATGTGGCAGCTTCCCACTAGCTATCTAATTTACATTTGGTAGTGCATATATGTCCCTGCCACTCTCTCACTTCGTCACAGCTTACCCTTCCCCCTCCCCATGTCCTCAAGTCCATGCTCTAGTAGGTCTGTGTTTTATTCCCGTCCTACCACTAATCTCTTCATGACATTTTTTTTTCTTAGATTCCATATATATGTGTTAGCATACGGTATTTGTTTTTCTCCTTCTGACTTACTTCACTCTGTATGACAGACTCCGGGTCTATCCACCTCATTACAAATAACTCAGTTTCATTTCTTTTTATGGCTGAGTAATATTCCATTGTATATATGTGCCACATCTTCTTTGAATTTGCTGCTAGCTGGCAACTATTTACATAACATACGCATTGTACTTACAACTATTTACATAGCATTTACATTGTATTAGGTATTTATAAGTAAAAAAAAAAAGTATATGGAAGGATGTGCCCAGGTTATATGTAAATTCTACACCGTTTTATACATGGGACTTGAGCATCCAAAGATCTGGGTACCAGTGGGGGTCCTGGAACCAATCCCCTGCAGATACTGAGGGACCACTGTAGCTCTGTCCTCTTCTGTATGCAAGAAAGTAAATCCTTCACTTTTGCAGACCTGCCATAAGCCAGGTGTTGTGACAGGCGACCCAAGGACACAGACCCCCTGTGGCCGAGGACATCGTGGTCTAGGGTGGCGCTTCTCAGCCACGGCTGCATGTCACCCAGGAACTGTAAAAGGTGCCAATGCCAAGGTCCCACCTGCAGAGGCACTCACTTGACTCATCTCGCAGGAGAAAGTGCCGGGCGGGGTGGGGGGGTGAAGGTGGGGTTAAAGTTACCAGGTGGTTCTAACGTGTGGCCAGGGCTGAGGGAGGGACAGAAAAGTAAACAGGTGATTCCGACCCAGCCAGGGTCAGTGCTGGGACGGGCAGGGGTGAGGCTGTGCCGGAGCGGACGGGCAGTGAAGCTGGGGGAGGGGGAGGGAGGGCTTTCTGGATCCTCCCTCAAGAGTGTGCTCACCAGAGCATTTGGGAGCAGAGCATTCCAGAGGGCAAGGGAGAAAGCTCCTCTGGCCAGAGGACAGCAGGCTGGGAGGTGCAGAACTCATTCTTTTCTCAGGGACCTCGGGATGGGTGCGTGCAGATTAGAAACCTCACCTGGATCTTTAGTAACAGGACACAGCAGCCATGCCAGCAGAATGAATTTGTTTTCTCACTGTATTCACCATGTCTTCTGTTTCCTGTAATCTGATGCTTGACTTCTGCACACACTCCAGGCCACTATCCACTTGCCCTAAACACCCCAGTGCCAGGATCCAGACAGCCAGGGACAGCTCCTGTGCCCCAGAACCCCTGAAATTATTCAGACTAGCCAGTCCTAAGCCTGCTTGCCCTGCCTTGCCTGTTCCTTCCCACGGAAACCACCAGAAAGGCTCTTGCCCACATTTTCTCCCTTCTCCCTCTGTCTCATGACTAACGCTTGTGCTTCCCTGGGGGGACCCACATGGTGTGATGTGACCCCCTCCTCTTAGCAACTGTGAATAACGAACTATCTTTCCAATGGCAATTGTCTCCTAATCTGTTGACTTTACTTCAAATTTTCTATTAACAGGCTGTATTTCAGAGCACTCCTTCACTGGACTTATTTCAAAGAATTTCCTCCCCATCTGTTGCTGACATATTTGTCGGCAAGTGTGATAAGTGTTCCCCCAAACGGCAGTGGCCAGCAGCAACACCCCCTTATCACTTGTCAAAACACTGTATGTGCTGTGACATCCCTATCACGAGACTCCAGGAAATTAACAAATCAGGCGTGTGTTGATTCTGAAGCCTCAGATGCAGGGATTGGAGCAGCTGAGATGGAAGTGGGAAAAGCCACCCAGGCAAGTTGGGGGGCAGAGGTGTTTCTGCTAAGTCAGAGGGGCCAACAGTGGGTGGCATTACTCTAGATGAGTTTAAGGGTAAAGCTTAGGAATGTGGCTTAAAGCTAGCCTGGAGTCCTTGGGAGGCTTGTAATGAGATTCTTTCTGAAGACTGCTGGGAATGGAAGTGTCTAGCACAGTGTGATGTCTCAAAGTCCTGAAGAGCCAGAGCAGGAATCTCTGAGCACCCCCAATAAATAGCCCCCTGTATTCGTTTCCTAGGGGTGCTGGAACAAAGTCCCACAAATTGAGAGGCAATAAACAGCAGAGATGTATTGTCTCACAGTCCTGCAGACTAGGAACCCGAGGTCAAGGTGTCCACAGGGCTGTGCTCCCTATGAAGGTGACAGGGAAGGGTGTGTGTCAGTTCTGTTTGCCAGCTTCTGGTTTGGAGAAACGCATGCATACTTCCTTGACTTGAAACAGTGTAACTCCAGACTTCAAATGGCATTCTCCTCCTGCTTCCTTTCTGCTTCCAAACCTTGCCTGAGTGCATTTGAAAGGCAGAACCTAAATCTTGTCCAGACCCCTAGCTGCAAGAGGGTCAGGACGTGTGGTTTTTCTCTCTTTCTGGTCCTTATAATGCAGGAGGCAGGAAAGAATGGAGTGGAAAAGGATGCTAGGTATCAAAAGATAGTCTCTATCCTGGTGCCTCTCAGAGTCATTGCAAAGAGCAAATCATGGCTGAGAAAGTTTATAAAAACCTCTCTGTAAACCTAATTCACTGTGATTAGTATGATTGCATAAAATTACATGCCAGCACAGAGACGTGGAAGGGAAATGATTGATCAGGTAGCCATGGCTATGCTGCAGTAACTAATTAACCTAAAATCTAGTGACTTAACATTAAAAGCCACAGAAGTAGAGAAAAGGGGAAAGAAACTCAGAACTGTTGAGCCCTCTCAAAAGCCTTGGGGGAGGGGGTTTCCAAGCAGCATCAAATCAAATAGGGTGTGAAGGCTGGGCAGGTTTTATGAAATCACAGTATATCCAGGGGGAAGGTGTTGAAACTCGTCCTGGGTGGGAGTTCCCCCAAATCTCAGCCCAGGAGCTCAAGAAATCTCACACGTGTTGCATTTCTTGTACCCTGCTATTGTTTGTTCACCCCCGCACAGGGGGAGCAGGGAGCACACAGATTTTTTTGTTTTTTGAAGATTTATTTATTTATTATTTATTTATTTTATTTAGTTTTGGCTGCGTCGGTCTTAGTTGCGGCATGCAGGATCTTCATCGAGGCACGCGGGATCTTTCGTTGCGCCGCGCAGGCTCTTCGTTGTGGTGCGCGGGCTTCTCTCTGGTTGTGGCATGCAGGTTTTCTCTTCTCTAGTTGTGGTGCACAGGCTCCAGGGTGTGTGGGCTCTGTAGCTGCGGTGCACGGGGTCCAGAGCACGTGGGCTCTGTGGTTTGCAGCACGCGAGCTCGCTAGTTGAGGCCCGCGAGTTCAGTAGTTGAGGCGCACGGGCTTAGTTGCCCTGCGGCATGTGGGATCTTAGTTCCCTGACCAGGGATCGAACCAGCATCCCCTGCATTGGAAGGGGGACGGACACTGGACAACCAGGGAAGTCCCACACAGAGTGTTTTGAAAGTCCTTCTTTCCCAGCCCATGTCCAAGATAGGGGAGGAGGTCAGAGCGAATAGAACAGAAGAAAATCAGAGGGTCATTCATTCTACATCAGGCAAAGGTGTGCCCCAAAACAGAGTCAATCTTTGGTTGAGGTAAAGCCAAATAAAGCCTGGATAAGGTGGTGCCCTGGAATTTGATTTGGTTTCTTTCTTTCTTTCTTTTCTTCTTCCTTCCTTCCTTCCTTTTCCCTCTCCTCACCCCCTCTCTCTTTCTGCCACTGTCCTGCAGTACATTCACTGTCATCTCCATGAAGACACGTGGAGGAGGGCACAGTGCCCAGGATGCGTGATCCCGAGGGAACTATCGCAGCCAGGGTAGCATCACACTGACATCTTGGAAGTACAGATATTATTAGCAGTGAGCATGTGAGCCTGTCATGGGCGGGGCAGTTGGGTCTACAGCAAGGTTCTCATCCTCTTAGGCATCCAGCTGCATCTTTTCAGCAGCACCACTGTGACCCCTGGCTTAGGCATGATGTAGACCCTGTAAACCAGCTAAGGTGGGGACAGATGCTCCCATGAGGCTTTACTCCAAATTCCAGGGAAACAAGGCAGAAAATCATGTGGGAGGAGATGATCTCTTACACATGGACCCCCTGTCAGCCTAACTCCCAATCTAGCGCCCTCTGGTGGGCACTACCTTAGCACTGCCTCCCAGGAATTCACAGCCACGCGTCCAATCTTGGCTTCCTGAGGACAGATCTAGAGAGAACTCACTCTGCAGTAAACAAAGCCTGCCGTTGGGTTGACTATCCCCTCCCAAGCAGACCCCACCTTTTCCCGGATTGTGGCCTTGTCGGTCCCAGTGAGAGCACTGCACTGCCCTCACTCATTTGGTAAATACCCACGCGTTTTGGGTTTGGGGTTACTTCATTACAGGGGCTGAGAGGGGAGAAGGGAAGGGGGGTGGCATGGTGGAGCAGGAATAGACACTTGTGCAATGTAGCTGCAGAAGAAACAAGTGAAAAGTCAGCAAAATTCAGGACGGCTTTGGATGTTTTCTCCTGGAATATACAGGCAAGATGCAGGAATCAGTCTTCAAAGTAGGAGTCCCTGTTACTGGTAATACTGAGAAGATTCCCTGCATTGGCAATTATACCCCAATGAGGGAACCTTGAATGGGACTCTAGCCCCGTGTAATCTCCATCATCCCACCCCCCATGTTACCTGTTCCATGACACAGGTAACTGGCACATCCTTAGTGTCTGCAGTTTCAAGCCCCCTCCACCCATATGCACAGGTAGGAGGCGCTCATTAAATGATTGCTAAGTGAATGAAGAAATGAGTGAGAATTTTTCCAAGTCACATGGATGTCAAGTACTTTTGTACTCGGAAAACAGCCCCCAAGTTACAGGTCCTCGTGGTGCCAATCCTGACACTGGCACCAGTGACTACAGAAACCGTGGAGAGGGTGGCTGAGTCCCATCAGCTGAGGTCCAGCTGAAAAAGGGACGTTGCTACAGTTTTAAAAGTCAAAAATTGAAATGGAGTGTTGTCAACTCCTGTAAATATCATGATAGCCTTAAGAAGTAAAGAATGAAGAAAGGTGATAGGATTGCCTACCATATTTCCTTCATTCAGTCTTTTATTTGGTCAGTCGATCAGCCAGTCAACAACCACTTGATAAGTACCTTTTCCAGGTCAGGCCAGTGCTAAGGTACTGGGGACATAGAAATGAATGAGGGAGGATTCCTGGCCTCAAGGGGATGGACAAAGTGACAGATACAACATGGTGAATGCTAGCATGGGAATGACAATGGAGGGGACTGTGGAGGTATGGGTCAGGGTCCAGAGGAGAAGCCTAAACTAGTCAGTCTGCCATGGATTAAATGTGTCTCCACCAAAATTCATGTTGAAGCCTTAACCCCCAGTGTGATGGTACTTGGAGCTGAGGCCTTTAGGAAGTAACTGGGTTTGGAAGAAGTCATAGGGTTGGAGCCCCCATGATGGGATTCGTGCCCTATAAGTGGACGAAGGGACCAGAGCTCGCTCTCTCTCTCCACCATGTGAGGATACAGCAAGAAAGCTGCCATGTAAACTAGGAAGAAGACCTTCACCAAGATCCCGACCATGCTGGCACCCTGATCTTGGACTTCCAGCTTCCAGGACTGTGAAGAATAAATGCTTGATGTTTACACCACTCAGTCTGTGGTAATCTGTTTTAGCAGCCCAAGCCAACTAAGACACACACCCCTCATGGTAGGGAGTCTCCTGTTAGTGGAAGCAAGCAAGCAAAGGTTAGATGTGCATCCAGCAGTAATATAACTCTCCAGCCAGGTTTTGAAGAATGAATGGAAATCTGCCAGGCAGGGGGAGGAAAAAGCATTCCAAATGGTGTCAGAGTCTTGGAGGTGTGATGAATTTCCATGAGGTCAGAGAAAGGAGGGAAGCAGGGCTGGAATTCAGGATTCATAAACAGGGCTGGGAGGATGATTATTGATTATTGATTCTCTCATTAAAACTTGTACTAACAGATCTCACACAATATCCTGGGCTCCTTTTCTCCCTGAATTTTGAATGTTTTTTTTTTTTTTTTTTTTTTGTGGTATGCGGGCCTCCCTCCGTTGCGGCCTCTCCCGTTGTGGAGCACAGGCTCCGGACGCGCAGGCTCAGCGGCCATGGCTCACGAGCCCAGCCGCTCCGCGGCATATGGGATCCTCCCAGACCGGGGCGCGAACCCGGTTCCCCTGCATCGGCAGGCGGACGCGCAACCACTGCGCCACCAGGGAAGCCCTTGAATGTTTTTAATTTACAGAAAACAAATAGCTGAAAAGTCAGTTCATATTTGCACATTTTGTAGTAAATTTCCATTCTCCTTAGAAGGAACTCAGAGGAGACCTCATATGGCACTAATTTTCACTTTCCCACATCTTGACTCAACCGTTAAAGGAGACACACCGGGAAGTTACAGCTCATCAACTCACGCGGTACAGAAACCAGAAGTGGAATTCTGCTGTCTGGCGCTCCTGTTGGACGTGAACTCCCTGTAGACTGGTCGGCTTCAGAGTTGCCCCAGATCCTCCACCCTAGAGGGCCGGAAGGAAGTAAGGGCTGGGACGTGAGACTCAGTCTGAAGGGGGCAGCGTGGGGCGGAGGGAAATGCCCGCCCCGGAAGAGGCTAGAGACAAACAGCTTCCCACGTATCAGCTGCTGACCGTGGAACGGGTCTCTGGAGCTTCAGGCTACTCTTCTATCAAAAACAGGGTAGCCAGACTCCCCTGATAAGAGTGCTTCAAGGATTAAATGCGCTTCACCAATTAGGTACCAGTTATGCAACCCTAAACAACAGCAGCTTAAATAGATGGGGGATACATTTTTTTTTTCTCCTTCTTTATCAGTTTCCCTGCTTTGACTGTTGCCTCTACAATCCAGACACAAGCCAAAGTGATTCTAAAGTGAGTTGGATTGTATCTCTTTCTCAAAACCCTCTCACTTGGAGTAAAAGCCATCTGAGCCCCTTTCCCACTTTCTCTCTCTGGCCCCTCGCTGGTCCCTTGCAGTTGCTGCCTCTCTTCTTTGGGTCTTTGCTCAAAGGTCACATTCTCAGTCCCTATCTATCCTGTTTAATGCTTACAACTACCCTACAAGGTACTTATTAATATTAGAAGAATCCGAGGCTTATAGAGTGAAATGAGCTGCCCAAATCTCATGGTAAGTGGCTGCATCAATTAGGACACCAGCAGTGTGTGGCAAAGAACAGGGAGCCCAACTCAAATAGTCCTAAGCAATAAAGGGGGTTTTTTAGCTTGTATAGCTGAAGCCCAGTGGAATGTGGCTTCAGGCAGGGTTCGCTCAGGCTTTGGCACCATTTCTCTGCCACCCTTGCAGCTCTGCCTTCTCCAAGGATAGGCTTCATCTTTAGCTTGTCTTTCTTTGTGGAATCCAATGGCTTCTACAGTTCCTGCGGGGGCAGGGGGGGTGGTTATATCCCCACATCACACTGGCCAAAGGCAGAGAATATCACTTTAGGTAGCTCCTGAAAAAAAGAAAGAAAACTCTTCATTTCCTGAATCCCTAGAAAATCATCTCCCCAGTTTTCATTGGCCCCAATTGGTTAATATGCCCAGCCCTGAGCCAACTGTTAAAGCCAAAGGGTGAGGTTAGCCTGGCTGGCTGCATCTGGAGCCACATGCCCCATTCCACAGCCAGATGTGCAGGGATGAGTAATTGCTGAGACAAGGGGATGTGAGTGGCCACAAACAGCAGATGACCCACACAGGAGCACAGCTGTTTGTTCTTGAGCATCTGACTCTAAAGACTGTTCTTAACCACTGTGCTCTAAGCCCTTCAACCAGGGAAAGGATACCATCATTGTATGCAGATGATGTGCTTCTATGCCTAGAAACACCAGAAGGCTCACTAGAAAACCTATCCAAATTAATAGCGGGTTGTAAAATTTAAGAGAGACATAATTGCTTTTCGAAGACTCACAAAAATTTTTTTTAACGAAACAGAAGTAGTTTTCTCTTTGGTAAAAGTCTAATCTCTCCTCCATTGACATTTACTGTGACCCAAGCTGCTTCTACTTTGTTGCTCCTCATCTGTGTGGCCCAAAATATCCCCCCAAGTCCACATAACAGGTGACAGAATGGGGGGGTAGTGGAGGGAAGGAGGGAATTCTCATTCCCTTTAAGGAAATATCCTGAAAGTTGCAAATATCATTCTGTTCATATCCCATTGGTCAGAACCTGGCCATATGACCACAGCCAGCTGCAAGGGAGTCTGGGAAATATAGTCTTCAACTGGGTGAGCATGAACTCAGTTAAAAATTCTATTACTCTCTGAGAAGGGGAGATGGGATATCGGGAGATAATATCTTGTGCTATGGATGATTAATAGAGTAGCCAAATAGGAGATAAATAAGCAAAACTTAAGAGCTTTTTATTGTACTAAAACCAGCTAGGTATAAAAAGAAAAGGAAAATATCCTCATTCAAAATAGTGACCAAAACTATATAATATCTAGGAATAAATTTATCCAGGGAGTTACAAGGTCTAAATGAAGAGAACAGTAAACTAATACACTGAAGGAATAAAGCTGAATGAAAGACAGAGCATGACCTTGGGTGGATTACATGTCCACACTTCTCACATGAATGCATAACTTAGTGTAATTCCTATCAAAATCTTAATAGGAGTATCTCCTAAAACTGGACACAATTCATCTCCAAAAATAAACATTTGAGAATAAATATTCTTTTCTATGTTTCCAAGAAAACATGGAAAAGAAACAATCATGAGGGTGACCACTCTCATCTAATTTTAAAATGGGCTACAAATCTGTTGTAATGAAATGAGTATAGTTCTGGTCCAGCAATAAACAATAGGTCAGTACAACAGAAGAGAGAATCCATATGCAAATCCACATATATGTGTGACTTGATGTAGAATGAAGGTCACATTACAAGTTATTGGGAAAGGATGAAATTTTCAATAAATGTTGAAACAAATAGCTATCTATTTGGAAGAAATAAAATCAGATTCTATATCATACCATATAGAAAAATATAATCCATATGGTTGGGAGATTTAAATATTGATATAAAATATAAATTATATATATATTATAAGAAAATATTGAGGAATATGTAAAATATTGGAGGTAGAATAGGCTTCTGGAAACTGGAAAGTTATAAGAAAAATAATAGAAACTATAAAAATAATATATTGTTTGAATTCTTTAAACTTTCATATGGAAGAGCTACTATAAACATAGTCAAAAGAAAAGCAATAATCTAGAAGAAGATACTTGCAGTAGATGGACCAGAGAAAAGGGTAAATGTATTGAATAGTCAAGGAGCTCTGACTGAAAATTGACCCAATGTTCTAGATAGGCAATTCGCAGGGATACTGGTCACATGAAAACTATGCAGCCGCATCAGCACTGAAATAACATTTCTCACCATCTGATAATAGCCAATAAGTAAAATTATTGATAACAGTTAGTGCTAGTAAAAGTGCAGAGAAATACACACTCATATTCTGTTTATAGTACCATAATTGTAAGTTTTGGGAACATAAAATGCATACCCTTTAACTACACACTTCCACTTCTGGGAGTTTATCCAGTCAAAATAAAAGTACCAATATATAAAGATAAGCTCAAGAACACTACTGCTGCATATTTTATAAGAACAAGACAAACAATTAAGCAAACAAAACTGGAAACAACCTGAGTGCCATAATAGGAGAATTGTTGAATAAAATATGGTATAACCATATATGGAATACTCTGCAAATACAGGTCCACAATTTCTTATCTGAAACTCTTGGGGCCAGATATGGTTTCATAACTCAGATATTTTCAGACTTAAATATATACTTGTATTAAATAATATATGTCATAATAATATGAAAATAATGTGTAACATAACACATAATAATATTTTAAAATAATATATGCTGTATATTATGTAATATGTACTGTATACTATGTAGCAAGGCTTGGAGAGCATCTTGTAATCAAATATATAAATATTTCTATAGCAAAACATGACTTTTCACCCTAAGTAGAATAAATAAATCTATGAAGGGCTTCCCTGGTGGCTCAGTGGTTAAGAATCTGCCTGCCAATGCAGGGGACACAGGTTCGAGCCCTCGTCCAGGAAGATTCCACATGCCGTGGAGCAACTAAGCCCATGCGCCACGACTACTGAGCCTGCACTCTAGAGCCCACGTGCCACAACTACTGAGCCCACACACTGCAACTACTGAAGCCCACGTGCCTAGAGCCTGTGCTCCACAACAAGAGAAGCCACCGCTCGCCACAACTAGAGAAAGCCCGTGCACAGCAACGAAGACCCAACGCAGCAAAAATAAATAAAATAAAATAAATAAATTTATTTTTAAAAATAAATTAAAAAAAAAAAACTATGAAGAGGACTTCCAGGTCAGATTTTATCACTAAATGAATTATAACAAAACAAAACAATGGATTTCAAATGGAGGTAGGGATTGTGGATCTCATAGGTAGACCTACGTATATTGATTTGGAAATATGTCCACAATACATGGTTAAATGCAAAAGTGACTCTTAGAATGACCCATGGAGTATTGAGCTCTTTATTGTAAGAACAAACCAAAGTCCTAACGTATGTGGATATACGTTTGCATAAGTGAAGGGAGAAATAATGGAGGAGCTGTATGAATCAGGGTGGTTATATGGCAGGGAAAGGAGAGACTCAAACACATGTTTGTATTCTGTGATTTATTATAATGAGCTGGCTTCACTTTCATAATGCAAATATTAAAAAATTTTAAGAGGAGGAGAAATGAAAGAAAACCAAATAAAAACCATATTTGAAGATTCCAGAATTCCCTCCCAGCGGTGCTGCTGTGCTTGGAACTGTTCAGGTGTGGGGTGCAGAAATGACTCAGACGTCCACCTACTTTCACATACCTCACAGTGGAAAACAGGACTGTGAATTTACTTGTTTGTTAATATTAGAAATGAGGCAATAGAGGATGCAGGAGTGGACTGGCCCTAGCTGGAGAGGGGATTGGAGCCACGCCTTGGCAGGACAGTGCTGCTAAGAGTAAATGCTTATACGAAATTCCCTACTTCATGTGTGTCAGTGTGCTCTAACCATTTCATATGTATTAACTCCCTGACTCCTCCCAACAGCCCTCTGAGATGGATATTTTGTTAACATCATCCCCATTTTACAGATGAGAAAACTAAGGCTCAGGGAGATTATTTGCCCAAGGTCACACAGCTGGTCACAACAAAGCTGAGACCCAAACCAAGGCAGCCTCGCTCAGAGTCTGTACACCCAACTACTGCACTGCACTGCCTCTCTGCAGATAGGACCATGGATGGCTGAATGGGAGGGAGGCTCATCCCAGCCCCAGAGGCTGGAGCAGACTGGATATGTTCTAGAGATGCTACCTGGGTGGGGACACAGTGTGTCTGGCCAGAAAGGGTTCCCAGCAAAGGCCTGGCTGGGTGACTTAAGCTTATCCACAAGCAACTGAAGGGTACTACAGATCATCACTGAGTACCTCCTGCTGCATCTCACCCGGGGGCACTGGACAGAGCTCCTGGCAGAGCAGCTTAGTCACACATCGGTGCTGGCTGTTGAGCCTGAGATTTGGGATTTGCATGTGACACCGCTGGTGCTTTTTCCGTCCGCCATGGCTGATCATATCAGGCACGCCTCTCCCATGAACCTCTCAGCAGGCCTCTTTGCACCTGCTCTAGCGGGGGTCTGTCCATCTCTTGGAGGTGCCCTCCAGGCTCTCCCAATGTCCCAATTTTGTATATGCCACCCACCTATGTATTTAAGCCCCACCATCCCAAATACAGCTCTCAGATTTGGTGAAAATCCAACCATTTTCACAAGATGATGTGATGACAAACAGAAAGAAATGTGATTGCATTTATAACAGGTATTCAAGGGTCTCAGAGCTGGTTTTATTTTATTTTATGTGTTTTTTAAATTCTGTGGTGCTTTACAGTTTTCAAAAGTTTCACACACATGATTTCCTATAGTCCCATAATAACCCTTTTTTAAATCCCCTACCCCTTCCCTCTCCCCGCTGGTGACCACTAGTTTATTCTCTACATCTGTGAGTCTGCTGCTTTTTTGTTTTATTCACTAGCTTGTTGTATTTTTTAGATCCCACATATTAGTGATATCATAAAGTTTTTGTCTTTCTCTGTGACTTATTTCATTTAGCATAATGCCCTCCAAGTCCATCCATGTTGCTGCAAATGGCAAAATTTCATTCTTTTTTATGGCTGAGTACTATCCCATTGTATATCTACACCCATTGTACCTCTTCTCTATCCATTCATCCATTGATGGACAGAGCTGGTTTTATTTTATGTTCCAAATTCCCCAGAGAGCCAGTACTCACTATTTTGGATTTTCCTCCTTCTCACCTCTCACCCTCTTTCTGTCACTTTCTTTCTTTTCCCCTTTATCCCCACATCTCCTTGTCTCCTTCCTTTTCTGTCCTTCTTCCTTCCCTCTCAGGGTTCTTCAACACCCACGTCCCATCTGCTATCGTTACTTTAGGCTGGATGGAAGGTGGTCTCAACCCCCAAGCCCCCTCCCTACTCAATTCATCAGGTACAGTACTAAGGCCCCCACTGACCAGAGCAGACAGACAGCAGAACAAGGGTGTCTTCAGAGCATGAGAATCCTCTCTCCATGCTCCCTCTCCCAACCCACTGTTTTCCTGAGAGAGGGAGTCTGGACTCTCCTGTCTCATTTATTTATCAGGAGCTTTCACTCTCTGGACCAGTGCTGCTTAACTTTAATCCATAAAAATTTCATTATGTCTTCAACATATTTGTTTTTTTTATAAATAATATGCATGTACCACCAAAATTCACATTATAAAACCTGCGTATAAAATAGATTTTTTTTCACCTCACATATTTATATATGTATGTGTATCTATTTTTTGGAGGGTGAGCATATTTGAGTTCTACTATCTTAGCAAATCTTAATTATACAATACAGTGTTATCAACTATAGTCTCCATGTTTTGCATTATCCTCAAACCTTATTCATCTTAGAGCTGAAGGTTTGTATCCTTTTACCAGCCTTTCCCTATTTCCCCCTCCCCTGACCCCTAGCAACCACTTTTCTCTCTCTGTTTCTATGAGTTCGACTTTTTTTTTTAGATTCCACGTACAAGTGAGACCATGCAGTATTTGTCCTGCTCTGTCTGACTTCTCACTTAACATAATGCCCTCAAGATCCATCCTTATTGTCCCAAATGGCAGGATGTCCTTCTTTCTCAGGGCTGAATAAATTCCATTGTGTACACATACCACACCTTGATCCATTTGACTGTTGATGGACACTTAGGTTGTTTCCATAGCTTGGCTACTGTCAATGATGCTGCCCAAAATAGGCACTTCTAAAGTATCAGTTAAAATACTAATGTAAATAAAAGTTCTAATATTTTCTTCCTGCTCCACCCACCGCTTTGCAGACCACAGCTTTAAATCAGACAAGGAAATAACCCAGCTGCCTGCAGCTCTTGCTAACTGTGGTTTCTGATTCTCTATCTCCAGGACATGTTCACATCACAGACTTCAACATAGCGACGGTCGTGAAAGGCACAGAAAAGGCTTCCTCCATGGCCGGGACAAAGCCCTACATGGGTGAGTATTCCAGATCCCCTCAGGCCTCAGCATTCCTCTCCTGCTTCATCTCACCCCTCCCTCACCCACCTCCCATCCCCTCACCACACCCCAAACCATGCACAGTATGTGCCATGCTCTCTCACACCTTTGGCCCTTACCTAAGCTGTCTCCCCTGCCAGGAAGACCATCTCCTCCTGTGTTTTCTAGAGAACTCCTACTCAGCCAGAAAGTTTGGCTCCAGCTTAGGGAAAAACAAACAAACAAGTAAACAACAAACCCTTCTTTTTCCTTAAAGTCCAGTAGGGTTGCCAGAATACAATTTTGGTGTTGGTCATTTTGGATTTATATTCTTTGGTACACAGTGCTCTTGCAATGTGGTTTCAGGTTGGTTTTCCTTTAGGACTTTTCATGGAAATGTCATTTTTTTTAGTACACATTCTTTTTCTTTGTTAAGGATGCCTATTATCTGAATGTTGAGTCTTCTTTGTCAGTCTTCAATATTTGCCATTTTCAAATCTTTCTTATCTCTTTCGTCCTGTGTTTAAATTTTTTCTCATTTTTTTCTTTCTCTTTATTTTAAAACATTCTCTGTTGCGTTTATTTGTTTTGTGTACTTTCTAGTGAAGTACTTATTTCTGAAATAATTTCCCTTTGTTTCTAAATTTTTTCCTGAGTTCTTTTGCCAGATTTCTGAGTGTTTAAATTATAATTTGTGTTCTTTCATGTCTTGCATAATTTTTAAATGTCTATATTAGTTATTAATTCTTAATGTCTACATTAGTTGTCAATTGCTATATGACAAACCATGTCAAAACCTAGTGGCTTAGAACAATAACAATTGTATTATCACAATTCTGCCACTTGATTTTCTTTTTTTAACGTCTTTATTGGAGTATAATTGCTTTACAATGGTGTGTCAGCCTCTGCTTTATAACAAAGTGAATCAGTCACACATATACATATGTCCCCATATCCCCTCCCTCTTGCATCTCCCTCCCTCCC